>NC_085869.1:30793210-30798210 GCF_034702125.1 Engraulis encrasicolus | reverse complement strand
AGAAGTGTATAGGGAAGATTCCCCTAATAGCTCTCGACGTCTCATCAGGCCCTTGCTAAACTGTTCAAGTGGCCAGAAACGAAGCACAGGCACAAGCACTGCATGAGTTCCTCTTCCAACTCAGACAGCAGGTTTTGTTTGTCTTGGATAGGTCACTGCCGGAAAAACTGCAGTTTTATGATTGTGGTGAAATGGCATGGCACATTGTAATCACATAATTGTCTATATATTTATGTCTATCTGTCTGCCTGTCTCAAAAAAAAAACATGATCATAATCTGTTTACATTTTCACACATTGTTTAGGAACAGTGAAAATGTTTCTTTAAATCAAACAAATCAATGTCACTGCAATCGGTTAAATAATTCTTCATTCGCAACTATAAAAGCACTGGCGCTTTTTATTTCTCAAACCAAGAAAAATGCCTGAAATATGTCAGGAATTGCATGGCTGATCACATGTTGATTAGCTGCAACGATGAAGCGCTCTAAAATCCAGCATGATCATTAACACGTACATAAACTCTAAGCTGAAAACTGGCAACACAGTGTAGTAAACGGTCATATCCATCACTTCTCCTAGACGCAGCCCCCTCCCCCCAAAAAAACATGATCATAATCTGTTTACATTTTCATACATTGTTTAGGAACAGTGAAAATGTTTCTTTAAATCAAACAAATCAATGTCACTGCAATCGGTTAAATAATTCTTCATTCGCAACTATAAAAACACTGGCGCTTTTTATTTCTCAAACCAAGAAAAATGCCTGAAATATGTCAGGAATTGCATGGCTGATCACATGTTGATTAGCTGCAACGATGAAGCGCTCTAAAATCCAGCATGATCATTAACACGTACATAAACTCTAAGCTGAAAACTGGCAACACAGTGTAGTAAACGGTCATATCCATCACTTCTCCTAGACGCAGCCCCCCCCCCAATAAAAAAGCTACCAAGGCGTTCAGTTGCAGGCGCTGCACTGTTTACTTGCCAAGTTCTTGACACATCCAACAACATTTGTGGAGGAGCAGCGCGCTAAATAAACTGAAAATAACCCAACCACTGAGTAATCAGATTGATTGCTATGCCCTCCAGTCCTACGGCCTTTCGGAGCAGATTTGCTGAAATAACTTCATGCACCACCAAGAACGTGATGTTTGAGAAGTTTCATCAAATCATTTGGGGGAGTGGGTGGGTGGGATGAGGCATGTTTGGGTGGGTGGATGTGTGTGTGGTAGTGGTGGTGGTGGTGTGTGTGTGTGTGTGTGTGTGCGTGTGTGTGTGTGCGTGCGTGCGTGTGTGTGTGCGTGCGTGTGTGTGTGTGTGTGTGTGTGTGTGTGTGTGTGTGTGTGTGTGTGTGTGTGTGTGTGTGTGTGTGTGTGTGAGTGTGAGTGTTTCTGTGTGTGTGTGTGTGTGTGTGTTAGTGTGCGTGTGCGTGTGCGTGCGTGTGTGTGTGTGTGTGTGTGCGCGTGTGCGTGCGTGCGTGTGTGTGTGGGGGGGTCATCACTAATTACAGTATACTTGAATATTTACCAAAGCCAAGATTTTGGAATCAGGAATGCCAAGAACAAAACCTGTTATTTGACGAGAGAGAGAGACAGACAAATAAATAATTTAAAAAAGATGGAGACTGTAGAAGAAGCCTGGCATGCCATGGGCCTCGGCATTAGCCAACATATGGTCATGATAATTAATCCCAGTCTCACGACAGAAAACAAATAAACACTCACTAAACAAACCCCCAGCCCAGCACCGGAGCTCAAGGGCACAGTCAGTCTGGGGGAAAGGGAGGTGACGGTGGGGTGTGGGTTGTGTGATGGAGATGGAGATGCAGATGGAGATGGAGATGGAGATGGAGGGGGCTGGATGGTTTGGGAAGTGGGTGGTGGTAGCGGAGTAGGGGAGGAATGGAGGCGTTTGGATGGTGGTTTGGAAAGTGGGTGGTAGAAGTGGTGGTGGGGTGGGAGGAGGGGGATGAAGATGGAGGGGGTGGGCTGGATGCAGGTTGGATAGTTTGGGTGTTGGTATAGTGGTGGTGGAGGAGAGGAATGATGCGTGGGATGTGGATTAGATGATTTGGGAATGTAGCCTCTTACTGCAGATGGGACCATTAATAAGACCTATTCAGTCTTTGCTAAAAACACCGAACTGTAAGGTTATAAGGTTATAACATATATTCTGTGCTAAGGGGTTAAGTGTTTGTCGGTAGTGGTTGTGGAGTAAATGAATAGAGGTGGGGCTCTTTACTAATTGGGTGTTTGGGTTTTGGGAAGCAGATGTCTGTGATGGAGAATGGAAGTTGAGGTGATGGAATGGGGTTGCATGGCTCGATAAGACAATGGAGCGGAGGGAGGTGGTTGTGGTGGAGAGGAACTGGGGGTTTGGAGAGGCTGGGTGGTTTGGCGAGTGGGAGAGGATGGCACTGGTGGAGGGGTCCTCTTCAAAAAGGGGTCTGGACTCTGGAGACTGGTGGCTGGTGGCTGGTGGATGTTGGTGTGCTGCATCTAATGGTGTGTGTGGTTGATGTGGTGTGTTCACCAAAAACGCCTCTCTCCACAGAAAAACAAAAGCAAGCATGGAGATCTTATCTTTTCTGTCTTTTTGTCTCTCTCTGTCTCTCTCTCACACACACACACACACACACACACACACACACACACACACACACACACACACACACACACACACACACACACACACACACACACACACACACACACACACACACACACACACACACACACACACGTGCGCCCAAGAACACACGCGCACACACACACACACACACACACACACACACACACACACACACACACACACACACACACACACACACACACACACACACACACACACACACACACACACACACACACACACATACATTCTATTCTCTTTCTCTCCATCAACAAAAGGATGGAGATCTTATCAACTCATCCTGGAAGCCACCTCAGAGTGGATGCAGCTCAAGTTGGAGATGTCAGGAGTCCCTCTCCCTCCCTCTCTCTCTCTCTCTCTCTCTCTCTCTTCCTCTCCCTGCTCTCTTCCTCTCCCTCTGTTCTCCCCTCTCTCTCTCTCTCTCTTCCTCTCCCTCTCTCTCTCTTCCTCTCTCCCCTCTCTCTCTCTCTCTCTTACAGTACTCTCTCTCTCTCTTCCTCTCCCCCCCCCTCGCTCTCTCTCTCTCTCTCTCTGTCCCCCCCCCTCTCTCTCTCTCTCTCTCTCTCTATCTCTATCTCTCTCTCTCTTTCTGTCTCTCTCTCCCTGTCTCGCGGTCTGTCTCTCTCTCTGCCTTTCTCTCATCATACCTTTCTATCTCCCTGTCTGTCTGTCTCTCTCTCTGTATCTATCAAAGACAAAAAAAACAACAGAGATCTTATCTGCCCTCTCTGGAAGGCAGCTGCATGTTGCGTGTTGGAAGAAGAGACATCTGGAGTCGTCCAGAGGTTCCTGGGCAACTCCTGGAGGAACGAGCGCATTCCAGCATCCTCTGCCAAGTGCCAAACAAACAAGCAGTGGTGGGTCTACCCATTTGGGGGCCCTAGGCTAAATATACAGACATGGGGCCCTTTTGAATTACTTTTTCTGGTATTTATCATGGTAGGGCTGGCTGTTGTGGGGGCCTACAGCGGACACCTTTTGTGGGGCCCCAGGCAGTTGCCTAGTCTGCCTCTTGGTTAAACCGGCAACAACGCAAACCCGGAATACACTGTCATGAAAAACTCAGTGTCTCTCTGCCGCTGTCTCACTCATTCTCTCTCTCTCTCTCTCTCTCTCTCTCTCTCTCTCTCTCTCTCTCTCTCTCTCTCTCTCTCTCTCTCTCTCTCTCTCTCTCTCACTCTTTCTGTCTGTTGTTGTCTCTCTATGTCTCTATCTTATAGAGGCCTCGTTCTCGAGATATTTAATTAGGAATTAACTCAATTTAATTCAGAATAAAACTTCCTCTTCCACTTCCTCTTCCTCCTTCTCTTCTCTATCTCTTTATCTATCTCACCCTCTTTCTCTCCCTCTCTACTGCCCTGAATGAATGGAAAGATCGTTTTCAGATGGAACAGTCTGTGCTAGCCTCCATCTCAGAGAGCATAACAGGAAGATTATGGGAAGGGACTTGCTGTTCCACATTTTGCCTCGTTGCAACGATACATCGCAGCCCAAGTGGACAGCAAGTTGCAACCATTCAAAGGTATCGGGGTGCCAAGCAACGAGAGACAGGAGGCAGACTTCATAGTGTGTGTGCGTGTGTGTGTGTGCGTGCATGCGTGCGTGTGCGTGTGTGCGTGCACGGCCGCGCCCGCGTGTCTGTGTGTATGTGTGGTGTACGTATGTGGTAGCCCTGAGGGCAGCAGAGGAGAGAGGAGTACGGCGGTTGGGTGCCGAATAGAAGCTCCACAGTATTAATCGAGCAACCACCAACACAAACAGCAGCAGCAGTGGCTGGGCCCGAACCTATCGGGGTAATTCGCTTGGATGCGACTGTATCCATCTGGGAAAAAGAGATTTAAACCATAAAAGGCCTCCGTGATTACGCAGGGGAGACACAGGGGACTGCATGGAGAAGTCCTTACATTCATCCCGCGGCTTCATGGATTCATGGCTTCGCTCTCTCTCTCTGTTTGGCCAGCCATTTCCTTGCAGGGTGCAGATATTTGATTTGGCCCGTTTTTGGGTTTCGGGGTACAGGCCTCCAGTTGTGCTCCCCTCCTCCTTGCATGCTGCGCGCGGGTCTGGAGGTATTTCCTGTCCTGACTATTTCTCCACGTTTTTTTTTAAACGTTTTTATGTGACTGAGTGACTGCCGGTGGTTAGGTTTGACTTATGTCTGTGAACCGTCTGCTGTGGGGAGAGTGAGAGCAAGAGAGAGAGAGAGAGAGAGAGAGAGAGAGAGAGAGAGAGAGAGAGAGAGAGAGAGAGAGAGAGAGAGAGAGAGAGAGAGAGAGCAATCATGTTTATGTTTTTCTGTTTATCTAATTCTTTTGCAATGGGCTGTGAAGGAGACAAATCAAA
>NC_085869.1:30775710-30785710 GCF_034702125.1 Engraulis encrasicolus | reverse complement strand
CAAGAGGGGTAGAGATTGGGAAGGGATGGGGGTATATGGGGAGTACAGAGTTTGGGATGGGGGTGTTGGTGGTGTAGGAATCATAAGGTGGGGGGGGGGGGTTGCTATGTGAGCGGGGGAAGATCCACAAAAGGGGGTTGGAGAGGGGTGGGGAGGTACAAAGTTGGGGTGGTGATGGTATAGGAATCATGTGCAGGCGGCTGCTATGAGAGAGAGCGGATGGATCTGGTATACCAGAGTCAGAAGAGAACCACACCCCTCCACCGCCAACACCCCTCATTTAGCTTGGCACTGGCCACCGCCAACAGACAAGAGGGCCGATTAAAAAAAAAACACAGAGGGCGGTGCTACACTAGAAACCTGACTTCCAATACGACACAGACACAGGGGGGGTGGTTGATGATATGATAAGTACAGTTGGAGGGGGATGGTGGTGGGTGTGTGTGTGTGTAGGGGGGGGGGGTTGGCAAGTGACAGTAAAGGGTGTATGAAAATGGTGTGATTCACAAACAAGCATGGTGACACTATAACACCATGACGGCATGTGTTAAGAAAGAATGTCACCAAGAACAGGCTGGAGGTGACAAATCATTGGTTCTGTTGTCTCCAGAACAGTACTTTAATATAATTTATATTTACAGTAACTACAAACATAAATTTACACTATTAACTTTAACTTATGACATATTACAGATCAGTGCTTTATGACATTACATTACAGTGATGCTGTTCTTCTCCAGAGTGACCAAAGGACTCTGTTTAAGTTTTGCGGCAAAGTGTCGCAGTTAGCTTGTTGCAGATATGTTGCAGACATTTATAATTTACGTATGCCACATTTGGCAGCAGGGGGAGTTCAGAGGTGTCCGCTAGATTACTTAATGCCACAACACAAGGGGTGCTGTCTCAAACTAGCTAGGACTGTGGGTGTGGAGTGTTTATCTTCTGGTTACGGAGGAGAAGGTCATTCAACAACAGTTGTTACTTAGGTACAGGAAAGGGGAGCACTCACCCTCCCACCTACTTCCCTCCTGGCATGGGATTCAAACTTGTAACCGACTCCTTTAACCTGGCTCTGGATAGATCTGCTTGTTTCTGCTCAGCTTCATAAGCAACACTTGGATCTGGATGGATTTTCATATTTGCCCAACTTTCAGGCAATCGGACCAGTCAGGGTCGTGACTGTGAGTCAAAGTTAAGATGACGTGGAGAAGGGGGAAAAGGAGTGAAAAGCGTCAGTTTGATTCAATCAATCCGATTCGCATGGTCTCTCCGTCAACATTGATTCAGCAGTTTCAACTGTTTTCCAATCTGAAAATAGTTTAAGTAGCACATCATAAAATAAAAATGGTTTCTCCAATCATGTGCAAGGATTTTTTTTGAGAAAACCATGACTTCTGGGAGCTAAGCGTGTAGTCATGTACCAGATGAATGCTTGTGGGGTGAGGCAGAGTGACTAGAGCTAAGTTACAACTCTTCAGCCATATAGGCAGGGCCGGATTACTGTAATGCACAGGCTAGATATAGCTACCAGCCAGGGGACCCCCAGTTGGCCAAAGAGGGGGATCAATAATTGCATTGTGACAATATGCAGTGTTTACAAAATCATCTGTACATTCTTAAATAATATCTTGGAATTATGAGGCTGCCTTTGTAATTTTGTCGCGAAATTCGCCTTTGGCTAAGGCCCGCCCCAAAATGCTATTTGACCAATCACAGCGCAGCAAAGGAGGTTGGATAGAACTCGGACAGTGTGACAGTAGGTGCATTCGAGATGTGTCAACGCATGCATGCACATTTAGACAGCAATGCACCCTGGATGGAAAATGCTGCATGATGGTTAGATTTCCTGTCAAACTTCGAAATTTCGTCGACGTTGCGTTGACGAGGTGACATGTCACATGGTGTAAAACTATCGCGGGATGAATGCGGCTGCAGTCAGATCTTGCAACCTCTGCAGTTGCTTATCCCCTTCAACGCTCGTCGGCGGACTGCCTCCGAGGTCACGCGCCCATGAACTGGTTGGTCAACAACTCACTCACGTGTGTATATGGGTCTTGTCTCACACCTCTACACAAGTTTGCGCAGGTCCCCACTTCAGCTCCTCCTCACTGCCTGTCCCCCCACTCCTCACACGTGGTGTGTTAGTAGAGCAAACCGGTGCGAGCTCATCGTCTCGTTCATATTTGTGGCCGAC
This sequence comes from Engraulis encrasicolus, assembly GCF_034702125.1. Classification (NCBI taxonomy): domain Eukaryota; kingdom Metazoa; phylum Chordata; class Actinopteri; order Clupeiformes; family Engraulidae; genus Engraulis; species Engraulis encrasicolus. Next base: position 30,783,516 of record NC_085869.1, on the reverse strand, counting down.
TGCAAATGCGCTGTATTTAATAACACCCACATCGTGACAACAAGTTCTCGCTCACATGGTTCCGTCAACGTTGGTCGTCAGCAACAAAGTCGTATGGGCTTAGTGCTCCGTTGAAATCAATGCAGAAATCATATGTTTTCAAGTCGGTTTTAGCAAGATATTGCGGTCATATTGTTATTAAAATATGATTGGAAATTGTGCCTGGGGTATTCGTGACAAATGTGTAAGTTTCCCCGCTAGGTAATCCCTTCCCCTTTCCCGAAAACCGGTCTAATGCTTACCAGCAGCTGGATAGTCTGCATTGAGGGCATCCTCACACTCGACTAGAAAGCACACGCACGGATCAAAAAACATACTTTGTGTGCTCCAATCATGCCACCATCTCACTCGTGTCACTTTTCAGTAAGGTTGTAAGCAAGCCACAAACTTGTTTCGGAGTAAGATTTTGGATTTCTGACCTAATTAATGAAGAAACACCACTAGCAAAGTTAACTATCTGTCATGTCAGGATCGTTTAGCAGCTGATGGACGTGATTTTGTCAAGCTACGTTAATGTTACACATAGTTGTGGTAGCTTTGAAGATGACTACAGTCATCACGTTGTGTGATTTCGTTTTCGTCTAGCAAGTTTGAGTCAGGGCTCAAAGATATGCAAGTTAGCTTACCTTGGTGCAGGTTACAATGCCTGTCGATACCCAGGTGAGAATATGCTGTTATGCATGACAGTTCAGGAAATAAATACTTGCATTCTTTTTAATTTTTAATTAGGAGTGAATAACTGCTGCGATTTGCAGTCACTGCATAAATCACATTGATATCTCAGCATTGAAAGTTTATCTGTCCGACCTAGCAACTGTAACTAAAGAGGGCGGGGCTTAGCCAAAGGCGAATTGGCCTTCTGCATGGGCTTCCAGTAACGAATAGCCCCGGGGCCCCGTACCATCTTAGTCCAACCCTGGCCATAGGCCACATAAATCTACCCATACACTGGCTAACCATAACTACCCATACACTGCCTAACCATTAGTCCAGGACTTCCCCTACAGCCCCCACACAATGCTCTCCACCCTTTCCTCCCTATTATTGTGTTCTCTGTGTGTTGCCAGCTAAGACAAAACAAACAGGAGTGATAAAGGAAATTTATGCAGCCTGTGGCTTTACCTGTCACATCAATCTACGCATCCTTAGCTGCGTTGTATTGCCTTGATCGCTGCCTGTAAGCTATTTACCTGTTGGGAGTAATGAAAGCCGGCGTCGACACAAGCTGCCGTTGTTTCCGGGAGACTTGCTAATGATGGGGAGGGAAACCAGGGGAATTATGGGATCGCTGCTGACAGACGTAAAGGGGCCAGAGTCGACGCAAGAGGTAGAGACACAGCCACAGGACTAGGACTGCGTCCTCATTCCATTCACCAAGAACTGAGGGCAACCGAGTCGTTACATATCACTCCACCATCAAGTTGTTGTGGATTTGGAAGGAAGAAGAAGAAGAACAAAAAAAAACTAAGAGGCAATATTTTTCCACAGTTTTGTTATCTCACTGTTGAGATCAAGTAACACAAGTGTGTTAGGAAGAGGATAAAGCAAACACACACACACACACACACACACACACACACAAACACACATTGCACTGCACTCCACGTCCATAAATCATGCTTTACGGTCTCACTTTGTGACTGGGGGCTTGCAAATAGTCTGTCAATTAGGCAGCGCATGTCTCAATTTAGCATTCAGCACCAGGCCTCCGCGGTAATGACTCATTCCCTGTCATGACAGGCCGCCATATGACCTCCGCCGAGCTCCACTGCGAGGGACTGATCTCAGACGCTGAGGTGTCTGGGGACCGTGCCTGGGGATTTGATGATTAAGGCTGCCGGGTTGCTACTACTTCCTGCCTGCCTTCCTGCACAGTCTCAGTCTTCCTCCTGCGATGGCCCCTGTCGCTGTCGCCATCACCATCACCACCACCACCACCACCACCGGTTCTCGTGCACTATAAACACTGTAGATAGTAGGACTAACACTATGAGGGTTGACTTTGACTCTGAGTGTTGTATTAAACACAGCATTTTTTTCTGTGAACCTGTTTGCTCATCTCGTCCCTTTTCTAAGGGGTGCTTTGTTTATTGTCTGGAGCTGGCTTGTTTGCTGGCTTGCTGGCTGGTGGATCGTTGTGATCAGCGGCGGATTCTTTATTTCCGTTAGGAAGGACGAGTGCCTAATTTGATTTTTCACCGACTATCACCTTTAATGCTTCCTGACTGGAGAGAACGCCAGCCCTCCTTTCTCTGCTGGGGGTTGTTGTGCAAGACGGGGGGAGGGGGAGGGGGAGTGGAGGACAGAGGAACTGGAGTAGATATAGTAGCACATCTGCCTGATGAGAGTGGATACTGATCAGACACTTAGTGCCTGGAGGCTCTTTAATGTAATCAGGCTCCACCAACCAATGACATCATGAGTAAATCTACCCATGATCAAAACGTGACTCTTGTACTCTTTGGTCATAACATGCATACACAGCTTCTATCACTCTCTTCTCTGTCTTTGCCTCGTGCCATATATCTCCTGCCTCTTGCCATGTATCTGTGTGCTCCTTCATCGTTTCATCCATAACTACCCCTCCCTCTCTCCATCCCTCATGCACATGCAGCCTCCATTCCCCCTGGTCTTGCTCCTCACTTTGCTATTGCTCAATCTTGATCCCTCCTTGGCAGCGAAACCAGCCAAAACCCCTGCTGCTCTTTTTTGTTATCGAGCCATCTTGGTGTTGAAACAAATTGAAAGTGATACTTACAGTGTCAGAGGGTAAGGAGAAGGACTGTTGGGTGTAGGGAAGGGGGAGGAGGGCGGGTGCTTAAAGCAAGGGGTGTTATTGTAAAGGGGTTAAGCCTGACAGCCCTTGCTGTCCTTTGTGGCTTCAGGTGTACACATCTCTCTTAAAAAACATAACAAACAATGTTTATTGGTTGTTGGGGTGAGAAAAAGATAATTATCTTGTGTGCTCTGTAGAGCATTGTTTTATCTAGACCATGCTTTGGGTCTTTGGGTCCTAAAATCACTCAAAACCATAACCATAAATGGTTGTGAGGTGCAAAAAATACCCAATGTTGTAGTGTGCTCTGCACAGGATTGTTATACGCTATCTAGACCACTGAGGGGGTCTTTGGGTCATTGTCCTGGAACATTCAGCCGTCTGGCCCAATCCACCAACTCTTCTTCTCGCAGTGTGACCGAGTTTCATCGCACAAAATTTGGCTTACTCTTCTCAGACACACACACACACACACAAACACACACACACACACACACACACACACACACACACACACACACACACACACACACACACACACACACACACACACACACACACACACACACACAAACACACACGTCTCCTCCGAACTAAACGAAACATCCGCGAGCTTAATGAGTTTTTAAATATCGTCGCCGCCGTATGCTGTCACTATAGTGAGCTTTTAATTTACCAAGCAATTAAGAGCAAACTCCAATTCATCAATGTTCGTTTGTCTGCTGGGAAGCTCACCACTGTTTATTAATGGGTGCCCGGGAAACGCCGTTGCTAAACGAGCACTCCCGCGGTGGAGGTCATTCCGGCGAGCGCCGGGGAAGCTATCGCTAAACTGACACCGCAGATAAATTGGTCCTGCGGTTAGCCCAGCCAATTACACCTGGGCTACCCACCGATATTAGCCAGCACAACGGGGAGGGTCTTTAGCTCAGATGATGGATACGCCTTAGCTTATGGGTGCCATCTGTTTGTGGGGGGAAAAAGGAAACAATCTTAACCAAACACGGTGGGGACACTTTTTAAATCTTTTTTTTTTTTTTTTTGCTGCTGTGTTTACTCGTGTAGCGCCTCCGCACAGTACACAAGCTCACAGCTAGCAGCTCACAGGAGCGTGTATAGATAATACAATTTAATGGGAATTATCATAAATTAATATTTGATGTGCAATCCACACGTGTCAGCTTTTACCAACTGATATTTGCAATAATAATGATGGTTGAACATTATCTAAAAATGATGAATGAATAATCTACAAAGAATGAATACAAACTCAGCAAATAAAACCTACTGCAGAATCGTGGTTCTTGTCATGCTTCTCTGAAGAGATTTTTCATAGTTTTCCTTAAACCCATAACCCTTTAGGCGATCACTAAATTCTGATATTCCCATGCCAACGGGAATATTCCAGAATGCCCAGTGAGCGTGCTCAGTATAACGCATCCCCATCCTTCATCCCGACAGACAACAGACGCCAGGAAAAGTGCCGGGGAAGAATATTCTGTCTCCCTTGAGCAGCCAGTAATAAATTACCCTTTCATCCCCTAGGCGAACAGTTTTATATTCTATCCATCTCTTCCCCTCACCACCCCTCTTTCTCTCCCCTTCTCCTCCCTTATCCTTCGCTCTCCATCTTTGCTTAACTGTCAGGACCCACCTGGCCTTGGTTTTCGGTGCCTGGCGAAACTGTAGGTCCGGCCCTGCATGACGGATGGGTGAGTAATCGTGTCGCCTTGCATCATATTTGCCTCTGTGTATGTGCGTGCGTGTGTGTGTGTGTGTGTGTGTGTGTGTGTGTGTGTGTGTGTGTGTGTGTGTGTGTGTGTGTGTGTGTGTGTGTGTGTGTGTGTGTGTGTGTGTGGTGTGTGTGTGTGTGTATGTGTGTGTGTGTGTGTGCGTGTCTGTTTGTGTGTGTCAGTGTGTGTGTGTGTGTGTGTGTGTGTGTGTGTGTGTGTGTGTGTGTGTGTGTGTGTGTGTGTGTGTGTGTGCGCGCGCGTGTGTGTGCAGCAAAGGAATGGGATGGGCCCCAGCTTGCACTGGAAGTAGGCTAGTCCACTTCTTCCTGGACTCATTCATGATATTTCATCTCATTATTCCTTGTTGTTACATTTTAAGAGGTAAACATTGCGAGTAAAACCTAACAACATTACTATCCTGCACAGATGGGAATAAACGTAAAAAAATATTTCCGCTTGGTTTCAGGTCAGCAGAATGACAGCTGAATGTCAGCAGACTGTATTTTGTACTGGATGTGTAGTCTGCGGCTATGGTTAAGTGGCATGTTTGACTTAATTTGGCAGCTGTGAACTCAGTAAGTATGACTTACTTAGTCCTTGCTGTGCCTAGTGGCACATAGGGCAAGGACAAAGGATCTCCACTCATCTCTGTTGTAGGCCTTCTTCTCAATGGTGCTCCAGTTAAGGGATCTCTCTTTCATTTCACTTTCAATGGCTCTCCTCCAGGTTGTCTTCGGTCTCCCTCTCCTGGGCTTATCTTCTGGCATCCATCGAAGTGTGACTCTTGTGATATCATCCCGTGGTTTTCTGAGTAGGTGTCCTAGCCATCAGTGATTATTGCGATCATATAATTTTGTTTCCACAGAAATGTGCACATGCGATGGCCAGTTAAACAACAGAAACTCATTGAATCTCTCCTCAACACTGTAAAACATTGCTAGTCCATTAAACTAAACAAGGTGAGTATGTCCACATATGTTAGTGAGGGATGTCCTCTTAACCAGAACCATGTGATGGTTCCCATTGCACCAGTTTGCTGGCTGGCAGTTCTGGGTGCCTATGACAATGTCCTGCAAGTCTCATTCTCCTTACAGCAATCTTCTCGCTCACCCTTGGTATTCCCTCATATAGGATTTCGTTGGTTACATGTGCACTCTTACTGATGTTAAGCACTGCAGGCAGCATCCTGGAGTAGCACCCATCAAGGGACTTAATAGTAGTAGTACTAACTAAAACAAACTTGTAATGCAAGTCTTACAGGACTGGATGCTGGATGAGACTGAAAGTTGTACTTTTTCCTTTACTTTAAAATGAAAGTAAAATTATTTACTTACCAGTACTCAAAACACAAGGACATCACAAACACTGAAATACCAGATGCACAACAAAGGAGATGCAAACATGCAATCAGAAACTTTTCCAGAAACTTTTCTGTTTAAGAATATTTATTATGTAGGCCTACTATTTGGGTCATGGGACCAAAAGACTTTCCCCCATCTCCATATCCTTACAAGAACATCCTCAAACCTAACTAAAACTAAAATAATCAGACTAAGCCCTGATGAATACTGCAAATGGTCGAACCATGATGCCCATCACGCCATAGCCAAGAATTAAAAAGTCTTTTTTAAATTAAAATATTCCTTCTTCCTTGTTTACATTTCGGAGTTGCCTGGATTAACAATTTTGTACCATAATCACATATTGACAAGGTGGAGAATGTTGAGTTGTATGGCATTGGACTACCACTACCACAACAACTTTCCTACTTATTTCGTCATACTCGCCAGACTTAATGTGTTTACTTCTTTCATCATACTTACCTCCCTGGCTGTATTTATCATTTAGCAGCTCTGACAGCTGTCATGAATGCCCCTTGACAGACAGGGCAACCATTTGAGGTAAGTGTTCACTTTAGACGTACCAACCCATGACCATCGTCTGGCCATGGGTCTCCTTTCCTCCCCATGTTTTATAATGTGTATGGATGGACGTCCATGTGTGCATGTATTTATATTAATGGCCAATTTCCTTATCTATCTATCTGTAAGTCTGTCTGTCTGGCTGACTGTCTGGAAGCTTGTCTGTGTCTGTGTGTTGTCTATTTTGCCTGTCTGACCCGCCACCCCCACCCCTTCACACACACACACACACACACACCCACCCTTTCCTGTAGTTTGACTCATGCTAGCTAGTACTTATATAAACAATTTGCCTATCGGTCTGTCTGTCTGGCTGCTTGACTGTCTGGCAGTCGGTCTGTCTGTCTGCATGTTTTCTATTTTGCCTTGTCTGACCCCTCCCTCCTTCCCTCCCTCCGCTACTGTCGCTCCACCACCCCTCCACCATCGCTCTCCTGTAGTTTGATTCATGCTAGCTTATCGCTCTGGGGCACACCCAGCAGGCAATCTCCATGGCAACAACCACCTGCCCCCTCCTGTGTGCCTCCCCTCCCCTCCCCTCCCCTCCTGCACGGCAGCTGGCGTATGACTAAAGTTATCTTGCGCGCGCCGCAAACCGTAAGCCTCTCATCCCCCGACCGCCACCTCCAGAACCGCATCCACCACCAACCCACCTCCAGCCTCCCCATCCACCTCCACCTCCACCTCCGTCCTCCACCTCCACCCCTTCTCCCCATCCACCCCAAACTCCAGCCTCCTACCCAGCCCCATCTTCCTCTTCCAGCCTCCTCCAGTCGTAAGCCTCTCATCCCAGACTACCACCGCCTCCTCCACCTCCATACCCCCACCTCCAGCCTCCCTCCTTCCTCCCTGTCCCAGGCCCCTTATCTGCACACCTTAAAGCCCACACAAGCCTCCTCCATCCACTCCTCCTTCAGTTCTTCCACCTCCACCACCACCACCATCACCACCTCCTACCCTCTTTCTCTCTCTTCTCTTCTCCTCTCCTCTCTAACCGGGTCCTCATCCCCCAACATTTTCATGTCTTTTTCTTCTTCATTTTATATATATATAAATAAATATTTTTCATTCATTTTTCATTGCTTCTTCCCTTCCGTCTTTCTTTTCTTAAAAAAAAAAACCCTCCAACCCCCCCCCCCCCCCCCTTAAAGAGCATAGAAGCTCCCCACCCCTAACACCCACCCACCTCCCCAAAGCCTTGCGAAGCCCCCAGCCAGCCAACCAGCCATCCAGGCTACGACACGGCGACAGCACAAATGTAGTGTGTATACACACGGTGATCCCTTCACACCCTCTAATCTCTTTTTAGTGCAGATCCTTATCGCCTCTGCAGTGG
>NC_085869.1:30748210-30755710 GCF_034702125.1 Engraulis encrasicolus | reverse complement strand
AGCCTACTCAACTTTACAAACAGTTACAGGGCACATGAGAATCCTGTTCAGATCACAAAAGCTACCACCACACCAGAGAGAATCACGGCGGATTCTCTCCCTCCCCACGGGTCTCACAAACACAGGCTTCACACACATAGGAAACACTGATCTTACCTTTATCTCGTACATCAGGTCCATGCGCCGCTCTTTTCCACTTTGGCGTTGCGCATGCTAACGTTGCTTTAGCCTGTGCTGTCCATCCAAAACCACATCTATTCGAGACGCCCCAAACGTCCAAAGCAATTTGGCATTGAATATGAATATGAGTAGCCGCGAGGATTTGTGTTTCGTGAGGCTCCTTAGTCCTTAGTAAATTGTTAAGTCGTACAATTCCATGCGAATGGTCTTCCACACATTCTCGCCGGTTGCAAACGGGACACAGGGGAAACAAAAATAGTTTCTGTTGTAGAACTCACTTTGAAATGATCGGGTAGTTATAACCTTCTGACCACCTGCAGTAGCAAACCCTTCAGCTCTGTCGGTCCTCCATTCTTTATCACATATTTTCCTCTTGGAAATCCAACTTTGAGAATGCTCTTAGTTTCGTTATGAAATCCACTTGTAGCAGACAAAGTGAACAAGCTAGCCAACAACACCGACTGGCTGTGAACTTCAGATTCGCTATGACGTAACTGGCCAGCAATACTCTCAATGCCAGAAGGAGTCTGCGGCCAGGCTACTCCTCGCCTCACCATTGTATATTTCAGTGGGCGTTATGCCAAAGCGTTCAGAGTAAAGAAATGATAATCACACGTAGAAAATAGTAGAACATTATCAGGAATTGAGGGCACACCATACATACTTCTATTAAGTGTATAAAAACGTTTAATACAATATTACCAGGTTGCATTCACAGAACGAGCAAAATGGCGCATGCGCTGAAACTTGTTAAGGAGGGATTGCGCAATCCGGGGTGAGGCCAGTTCAGAGTTGCCCCAAATTCACTGTATTCGGAGCAATTTGACATGAAATGGGCAAATATTATGATTTTGGCCACGGAAATGATTGAAAATGAGTGAAACTGTTTAAATACTGCTCAAATGGTATTTATGGTGCAGATGCTCGAAAACAATAGCTGTTATTGTTATTATTATTCACATTTACTGCAGCTCATCATTCTCAGATCTGGCTGGTGAGGCCGTGCCTCCCCTGCCGTATTGGAGTGCACGTGCCTGACACACACACACAAGCACAGAGATAGGCCTACACACAAATATGTGCGAACACACAAATACGCAAGCGTAGAGATACACACACATAGGCCCTACTGTATGTGCACACATACAAACGCAGATGCACCTCCGTGAACACACACATACAGTGTACTGTAAGTGTAATACACACATACGCATGCATGTGCACACGCACACACACTGAAACGCACACAAATATGTGAATGCACATCATACACACACAAACACACATATAATTATGCACACATGCACACACATGCGCGCACGCACACACACACACACACACACACACACACACACACACACACACACACACACACACACACACACACACACACACACACACACACACACACACACACACACACACACACACACACACACACAGCCGTGGGTGGGCCGCGTTGCTCTAGATAGGGAGAAGCTTGTGCATTGGGGGATAATGCGTCGTCAGATTGTTATCAGGGTCTGTTTGTCTGCACCAAAACAATAGAGAGGGTTTTTGGGAGGTTTGTCCTGAATGCATCTGAATGTGTGTGTGTGTGTGTGTGTGTGTGTGTGTGTGTGTGTGTGTGTGTGTGTGCGTGTGCGTGTGCGTGTGCGTGTGCGTGTGCGTGTGTGTGTGTGTGTGTGTGTGTATGTGTGTGTATTGTGTCTTTTGTTGACAGATGTGTGTGTGTGTGGTCGTGTGTGTGTGGTTGTGTGTGTGTGGTGTGTGTTGTGTGTGCGTGTGATTGCGTTTCTCGGTGTCTGTGCATTATAGTGTGTGTGTGTGTGAGAGAGTGTATGTGTGTGTGCATACGTGCATGTGTGTGTGCATGCATTTGTGTGCATGCGTGCGTCTGTGTGTGCTTATGCTTCATATGTTCATATGTTCATACACACACATGGTTCCATAGTAAAATAGTTGTGCTATGGTGTGAGTGCTGGCTGCCTATTCCCATCCTGACCACCCCTGACGGGAGTCTTTTTATTGTCTGCTGTGCCCTTCAGGGAGCGCCGCTGAAATTGACTTCTCATTTTTTCGTACGGGGAGAGAAACAGACAGTCAGAGAAAAGCTGGGAGACAGCCTGCGGTAGGTGGGGTGGGTGGTTGTGGGAGTGAGAGGAGAGTGAGAGTGTTTGCATACGTGTGTGTGTGTGTGTGTGTGTGTGTGTGTGTGTGTGTGTGTGTGTGTGTGTGTGTGTGTGTGTGTGTGTGTGTGTGTGTGTGTCTGTGTCTGTGTCTGTGTCTGTGTCTGTGTCTGTGTCTGTGTTTGTGTGTGTCTGTGTCTGTGTTTGTGTGTGTCTGTGTGTCTGTGTGTCTGTGTGTTTCTGTGTGTCTGTGTGTGTCTGTGTGTGTGTCTGTCTGTGTGTGTGTGTGCGTGCGTGTGTGCGTGCTTGTATGTTTGCCACAGGGTGTGTGCTTGCGTACCTGCGTGTATGTTTGCCAATGGGTGTGTTGTCTGTGTGTGTGCATGTGTGCATGTGTGCATGTTTACCAATGTGTGTGTGTGTGTGTTGCCGTGAGGCTGCTGAAAATGTCCTCCTCTTTTTTCCCCAATCCTCATCCTTAGATGTCCGCTCCGGCTGAAATCATCGGCTCCACCTGATAATGGAGACTGCTGAGTCAGCCAGAGATACCAAATCCAAGTCCTTCCCTCAAGACCAGGGCCAACGACAGCTTTGGCAGGGCCCAGGACAAAAGGCATCAGCCTCTACCCAACACATACAATGTCATGAGATGCGAATTCAGGCCCAATTCTGGCCCCCTTCTCTCCCTGGGTCCGGGACAACTCACCCTTTTTGTCCCCCCGTCGTGCTTCCCTGGTCAAGACCACCCCTTTACGTAAGTGTGAGAGAAAAAGATGAGGCGAGAGGGAAGGGGGGGTGGGGGGTTTGAGAGAGGGATGGAGGGATCATAGTGAGGGATTGTTGTGGTGAGGGTGATTGAGAGTGAAAGAAAGAAGAAAAAAGAGTCTGAGGGAGAGAGATGGAGGGGTAGAGTGATGGTGGGGATGGTGGGGTTGGAGAGGAAAGGGAGGAAGGACATTCCAGAAAGATGGAGAGATAAAGAGAGAGAGAGAGAGAGAGAGAGAGAGAGAGAGAGAGAGAGAGAGAGATTGATGACTGCTGTGTTACTGACATTTATCTCACTGCACTGCTCAGTAAATATTTTGTTTCCATCCTGTGACCCTAAATGGTATATGTGTTGTGTGCGTGTGCGTGCGTGCGTGCGTGCGTGCGTGCGTGCGTGCGTGCGTGCGTGCATGTATGTGTGTGTGTGTGTGTGTGTGTGTGTGTGTTGGCCTTTCTGCTTTGCCAGTACCCTTCCACTGTTTCGCTGCCCTGTCCAACACAAGACATGACAGTATGTGTGACACAAGACATGTCGTGTGTGTGTGCTTGCGTGTGCTTGTGTGTGCTCGCGCGCGCGCGTGTGTGCATTTGTACAGTATGTGAGTGTGTATGCATGTGTGAATGTGTCAGTTTATACCCATACACACCTCTGAAAAGGTAATCACTCTCTCTCCCTCTGTGGCCCAGACAAGATGTTAAACCTAAATCCCTCCGCTGCTTGGGGACACACATGTCACACTGTAGCGAGTGACGCAGCTTTAAGCAGAATGCTGTGGCAGAGACTGGCCCTTGGCTGGCCCCCAACTGAGTGCATCAACAGAATTCAAGAATGAAAAAATAGAATAATAAAAGAATTAAAGAATGGCGACAAAAACCTTACGCTTATCAATGACAAGTCTGCAATTGTGGTGTGTGTGTGTGTGTGTGTGTGTGTGTGTGTGTGTGTGTGTGTGTGTGTGTGTGTGTGTGTGTGTGTGTGTGTGTGTGTGTGTGTGTGTGTGTGTGTGTGTGTGTGTGTGTGTGTGTGTGTGTGTGTGTGTGTGTGTGTGTGTGTGTGTGTGTGTGTGTGTGCGAGTGTATGTGTGTGTGATTGCGTTTCTCTGTGTCTGTGCATTATAGTGTGTGTGTGGGAGTGTATGTGTGTGCGCGCGCATTTGTGTGTGCGCACGCATTTGTGTATGCGCGTGCGTGCCTCCCAACCTGCCTGCCTGCCTGCCTGTCTGTGTTTGTGAATGCGCACGTGCCTGTTTATGTGCGTGCATGTGCGTGTGTTTGTGCATGTGTGCGTGCGTGTGACTGATCATATATACACCCACATACTGTATGTTTCTATGTGTCTGTTTGTGTGTGTGCATGTGCGTGTGTGTGTGTGTATGTGTATATGTGTATATGTGTGTGTGTGTGTGTGTGTATGCGTTTTCTGTCTGTGTGAGCGAGACTGGTGAGTGTGTACAAACTGTACATGCAAATGTGTGTCTGTGTGCACATTTATTGTTTTTGTTGCCCTAAGCCTTTTCCTCCTGCCTTCTATCTCCTGTGCGACACTTTTCACAAATATGAGTATGAGAGAGAGAGAGCGAGAGAGAGAGCGAGAGAGAGAGAGAGAGAGAGAGAGAGAGAGAGAGAGAGAGAGAGAGAGAGAGAGAGAGAGAGAAAGCAGCTAAAGAGAGAGAAGGTGCTGGATATTTATATCTGCTGCTGTTTTGTATGAGAATGTGTGTGCGTGTGCGTGTGCGTGTGTGTGTATATGCGTGTGTCTGTGTGTGTGTGCGTGCGTGCGTGCGTGCCTGCGTGCGTGCCTGCGTGCGTGCCTGCGTGCGTGCCTGCGTGCGTGCGTGCCTGTGTGTGTGTGTGTGTGTGTGTGTGTGTGTGTGTGTGTGTGTGTGTGTGTGTGCGGGCGTGCGTGCGTGTGCGTGTGTGTGAGTGTGTGTGAGTGTGTGTAGGTGAGTGCAGAGTGGCACAGATGTTTACCCCTATGCCACCAACACCTCAGGCTGCGGGCACAATGCAGGGTGACTCTGTTGCCATCCCTCTCTCTCTCTCTCTCTCTCTCTCTCTCTCTCTCTCTCTCTCTCTCTCTCTCTCTCTCTCTCTCTCTCCTAATCTCCATTTTTCTCTTCCCTTCTTGCACGTCTCGTTTTCTCCCTGTCTCCATCCTTCCTTCTCCAAGACTCTCTGTCTACCTCTTCTTCTCTCTTCCTCTCTGTCTTTCACCCAGAATTACCCATCTGCCCCCCCAACACTCACACACATTCACCTTATCTTTCTTTCTGTTTTTGCCTCTCTCTCTCTCTCCCTCTCTCTTCCCCTCACTTTCACATCATTTCTCTACCACCCTCCATCTTCTCCTCTCTTTCCCTGTATTTCTTCTCCCTCTCTCTACCTTCATCTCTCTTCACTCTCTTTCTAACCCTTCCCTCCCCTCTTTCTGCCTCTCCCTCTCTCCCTCTCCCTCTCTCTTCCCCTCTGTTTCACCATCACTTCCTGATCTATCCTCCCCTCCATTCCTCCCTCCTTCATCCACTGTCTCTCTCTCCCTCCCTCCCTCTTTCCTTGTCCTTCACCTCCACCCTCTCTCTCCTCTCTCTCTCTCTCTCTCTCTCTCTCTCTCTCTCTCTCTCTCTCTCTCTCTCTCTCTCTCTCTCTCTCTCTCTCTCTCTCTCTCTCTCTGATTTCCCTCTCTCCCTTGTGTGCTGGTGTGTGGCAGCACGTAGGGGTGGTGGCAGAGGGGAGTGGAGCTGTGGATGGAGGCAGGGGGAGAAGGCATCTTTTGTTGCTGTTTGTGCTGGGTGTCTGGGCGCTTGAAGAGTGCTTGTATTCTCTCTCTCTCTCTCTCTCTCTCTCTCTCTCTCTCTCTCTCTCTCTCTCTCGCTCTCTCTCTCTCTCTCTCCACCTATCTTTCTCTCCCCAGCCGAGTGCTCGGCGTGAAGTGTGGAGAGAGAGTGTCTCCGCTCCGGGCATAAACATCTTTTAAAAATATCTAGGCTGGGACGGGGAGGAACTGTGTCAGACGTGCTCCTTGTCTCACATACTCCTCTCTCTCTCTCTCTCTCTCTCTCTCTCTCTCTCTCTCTCTCTCTCTCTTTCTCCATCTGTGTGTGTGGTTTGCGTGTGTGCATGTGTGGGTGCATGTGTGTATATTTGTGCATGTGTATATGTGTATGTGCACGTGTGTGAATGCCAAATATGTGTCAGTTACTAGAGCCAGAAAAAGATGTTTCTGTGTCTGGGTATGAGAATGCTTTGCGGTGTGTCAGTGTGTGTCCTGCTGTCTCACAGTCACCGTGCTGGGAAAGTGACAGATAATTTCATTGGCTAACACAGCCCTTTTGGTTGACCTATCACTGACGATTACCAGGTTGCACATCCAGATTGACAAACACAATGTGTGCTGCGATTAAAACACACACACACACACACACACACACACACACACACACACACACACACACACACACACACACACACACACACACACACACACACACACACACACACACACACACACACACACACACACACACACACACACACACACACACACACACACACACACACACACACACACAAAGAATTTTGAACAACACACTGTTTCCTCAATATACCCTCTCCCACCTTCAGTAAATTGGTAAATGCTGTCCAAACCGGTCGAGACAGACTCTAACATGAAAAGTATACCAACGGCTGGTGTTCAAACCATCAATATGTGTGGTTCAGTTTACACCAGTGTACCGTGTAGTCACCATAAGCCCTCCCTGACGACTTACTACTCAGATTCAAAAAGAAAACCAAAGCAAGTGCAGGTTTTGCATTCTTTTGGACGAACTCTAGACCAACTCACAAGATTATTTTCAGCCAATCTGGTTCAAATGCTTTACTATATTACCATCCGTATTCACATGTGCATCCAGGGACGCTGGGCCAAGGACATTGGGCTTTGGCTGGGCCAATGACAAAGTCATCCGAAAGGGTCCCCCCACCCAAAACATATAATGCAATCAGAACCCAACTCTGGCCCCCTCTGTCCCCTGACACCAACCACCACCCACCCCCCACCCCTCCCACGCCCCCACTCGGTTGGCTTCCTTCTGTTCATTTATCACATGATATGTGTATAAGCACACACTTCGGTTGAAAGAATCTGTCTATGTATCTGCATTTCTGTCCCACTGTCTATCTGTGTGTTCGTGTGTCTGACCCTCTTTCTGTCTGTCCTTGCCTCTGTCCATTCATCCATTCCTTCATTCATCCATCCATCGATCTATCTTCTGTATGCCTGCTTGTCCGTGTGTCTGTCTGTCCATCTGTCCATTTGTGCCTGCATTTAGGAAGTCCTTTAATTAGGGGTTTGGAGTTGGTTGGGTTGGGGTGAGGAAGCTCGCTCTCTCTCTCTCTCTCTCTCTCTCTCTCTCTCTCTCTCTCTCTC
>NC_085869.1:30738210-30740710 GCF_034702125.1 Engraulis encrasicolus | reverse complement strand
TTTTTTTATTTTAATGTCATGGTATTTTTTTTAAAAAAGTGGGGGGTTTCATTTTTGAGAGTGAGTACAACAGTCACTGTAAGTCATTCCACTGAACTGCTAAATCTGGCGATCTATTTGTACGCATTCACAATTGTTTCATTCGAATAGTTAACACTTTGTCCAAAATCGATGTACACTTACCAGAACACTCCCTCCTCAAACCATTCCCATGTGTTTGCAAGAGGAACAGCGACCCCGAGGTAAGAGAGAGAAAAAAAGACATTTGTTTGAGTGCACTTACCTTGTGTATTTATTCGAGTCCACCTCAGCTTATCCCATGGAGAAGAAGCTAAAGAAAAGTTTTTTGTTTAAAAAAAGTCTATTGTCTGATGAATTCTCTGTCTAAAAAAGTACACACACGCACGCATGTGAGCGAGCCAGTAGGCACGCAGACGTTGGTGCCTGGGGCTTGAGAATTCTTCACAGCTCCCGCTCTCCCTTCATCTTTCCGTGGGCTGGAGTGGCTTGAACAGGTGCATTCAATAACAGATCGTGGCCTCTGTTTTGGTTTGCACTCTGGCAAAGCCTTTGCCACTCGCCCTCATTCTCGTTCACACACATGCATACACACACACACACACATGCATGCACGCACACACACACACACACACACACACACACACACACACACACACACACACACACACACACACACACACACACACACACACACACACACACACACACACACACACACACACACACACACTCTTGCTTACTCTGACTTGGGCTCCGGCAGAAAGCCTTTTTCCTTTTTTTTTCCTTCTTTTGCAGGATTTTTTTTTCTTTTTTCCCTTTCACGTCAGTGGAGTGTTCATGGATATGAATTCAGATGGGCTTTGACCACCAGACTCTGACCACCTCCTTTCCCTTCCTCTCCATCCCGTCTCACTCTTTTGCTCTCTCTCTCCCCATCCAATGTGCACGCACACGCACACGCACACACAAGCACGCACTCAAGCAAACACGCATGCACACAAAGTATATGCATATTATGTATAGACATGCGCACACACACACACACACTGTCACCAATCCTCACCTTCCCTCTCCCACTGTCTCACTCTTACTCTGTCACTCTCCTTTCTTCCTGCTGCCTCTCTTTTTTACGCTTCCATATCCATTCCTGCGATGTGCATACATTCAAACACATACAGTACCCATCTATGGATACACATGCATTCTCGCTCTCTTGCTCTCTCGCTGTCTCACAGTATCTCTCTCTCTCTCTCACACACAAACACACACACACACACACACACACACACACACACACACACACACACACACACACACACACACACACACACACACACACACACAGCACAGCATAGAGCAGTGTTTTTATGTGGATATGATGCCAGGCAGGTAGGCAGGTAGGCAGGCAGGCACACACTCTCTCGCAGCAGGGCCTTGGCACGGTGCCCGGGCATACACACTGCCTGCCTTTACCGCCTGGCACGGTGCCAGCCAGCCAGCCTCCGCAGCGAGTCACTGGGTCAACAGATGACAGCGGTGGGCCAGAAGTGGCCAGGTCCCTCTAGAGCCACCACCACCATTAACTGCTGCCATCGGTCCCCATACCTGCCCCCCCCCTCCCTCTATCTTCTACTCCTCTCACTATAGCTCTCGGTATACTCCTACACAGGATATTTGGTATTGTTTAGATTAGGAACTACATACGCAAGTCTGAAAGTCGTCTCTCTAAGTGTTGAATTAACACCCCTCAAGAGCCACCACCAGCATTAACTGCTGCCATTGGTCCCCATACCAGGCACCAAAAATTGAGAAAGCTTGAGAAGCACTGGTTAACTATAGGACCAACTATAAGTCCAAAAGTTTTGCCAGGTCCCTCCATTGCCACCACCATGAACTACCAGGCCCAGCAGAGAGAGCAACGTCCCTCCCAATCATCACACATTTTATCTCCCTACCACTTCTCTTGCCCCCTTTACCCCTCTTGTCCACCCTGCCACCATTACTATCTCCCATTCCACCATTACTCCCCATACTTCTTACACAACCTTCCTCTAACTCATTACATTGCCTACTTAGTCATTTACTGGGCAATGTAGGGATAGGTATTACTTTGCACAACGGCACGTCAGCCATGGATGGAGGTGTAGGCACGGGTAAGGGTGTGATTCGAACCCACAAGCCACTGATCTCAAGTCCACCTCCCTAAACATTAGGCCAAGGCAGGCCAAACTCCCCCTACCACACAGCCCCCCCCTCCCACCATACGCCTCCCCAATCCCACCATCGCCACTGTCATCCACCCCTGCATCCATCCTGCCTTGGCCCCCACTGGAGGCCCGTCCTCTGGGCAGCTCAGGTCTCACTGTGGGCCCCCTCTGGAGGGCAAGGACCCTGAGCTGCCAAATCCATCAGCCCTTGAGATGCCCTTTCTCCCTCCCTGCCAGCCTGGTACTTCCCTCCTCATGGTGTGTGTGTGTGT
>NC_085869.1:30713210-30728210 GCF_034702125.1 Engraulis encrasicolus | reverse complement strand
CACAAAACAGTGCCAAGTCGCTGCCAAGAATGCGTTCACCCCTCTGAACGGTTCTTACAGGCAAGTGCCATATGGTTCCATTATAACACGCACAAACAGGTCTACAGTAGTAGAGTATATGACTGTGCCGAAGAGGCGGCTGTTTTAATACGCGAAATATTCTCCCTGAGAAAAACTTTGTCTTTTTCTTTTTTTTTTTGACAGTGCAAAGTACAATAGCACGTTGTGCAAGTGTATCTTTCAGTCATTGTCTTCTCTTGTTGTCCCATAAGGGTGTACTGTACTACGTATCTTATAAAAGTAGCTCTTGCTTGCTGGTCTTTATCACCCCTCCGTGTCGGCCCAAAAGCTCTCCACTGTTCTCTCCTCCACGGAAAGAGGAGGCGAATTATAGTCAGTCATTTACAGTACTCGAGGCAAGCTGTTCTGGAGAGCAAAAACGAATCTAAAAGAGTTATAGGCACATATGCATAATCAATACTAAGGGTCGATAAAACATATGGTGATGAGGAAAGGTGTAGCCTATCGAGTCCAAGATAGCTACAGTATATTTACCTACAAAGAAAGAGAACTGGAACAATGATGGGCTTTTGATTATTTCTGGCATATGTGTAAAAAGTTTATGAAACTATACACCAGTAATTGTGGTCATTTTAAATTCACTTTAGGCTACACACATCTGAGTTTAGTTTCAGATTATGTCCTTTCTATCAGTTACAGAATCCTCAATAAATTGGATGTCAGAAGATGAGTGTAAACATAAATATGATGTATGAATGTGTTTGGGGGCACTTCAAAATATGGTTTCTTTCTGAAAAGAGAAAAGGTGTATCTCCTGCTGTTAAAGTAATAATGTATTTGTGATATCCATATCATATACCATTCAAATTCAAAATCAGTGGACCTATAGGGCCGTTGGCATTTCAAGTTCCCATGACGTCTGAGATATCCTACTCTACTTGTGTACACGGCAAAACATTTAACCTCTCAAAATATATCATCAACATGACCTATCTGACCGTGGGAGGAGTCTAAAGTAGTGTGTCTATGACACACTGCAGATCATCGCTATTGGGTGGTGGATGGATCTGGAATGGATCTCTCTAACCAACACTGTGGGCTGCGGAGGCTCTGTGTGTAGGCCTCTGGCATCTGAGGAAGGCTGAAAGTACACCTGGAAGAGTTAAACATTGATTTCCCTCATGCATATCAATTGTTGCTCTCTCTCTCTCTCTCTCTGCATATCAATTGTTGCGCGCTCTCTCTCTCTCTCTCTCTCTCTCTCTCTCTCTCTCTCTCTCTCTCTCTCTCTCTCTCTCTCTCTCTCTCTCTCACACACACACACACACACACACACACACTAGGCCTACACTTTCATATCTCTCTCTCTCTCTCTCTCTCTCTCTCTCTCTCTCTCTCTCTCTCTCTCTCTCTCTCTCTCTGAAACACATGAGAAACACATGACTGAAGGAGAGCACTGTCTGCAGAGTGATGTACTATACATTTGCTGTGGATGAGGGTGGGTTGTGGTTTGTGCACAAGGCTGATGTTTTTCTGTCCTACACTGTTCCCTGGACAAGCTGTTGGCCAGATTGCAAAGGATGCAGCCAGGCAGCACCAGACTCCACATAAAAACTAAAGGAGCACAGTGCTCTGAGTTTCTCAAAGCAGTGGGTGTTACATATTATGCGTTTCTTCTTCTCTCACACACAAAAAGGAACTGCACTGAAAATATGCACACGCCCAATAGTGCGTGGGTTGCTGATGTAGTTTGGTTTGTCTGTCAAGTGATTCAATTTCATAAGGATTTAGAGCGATCTGTGGAGGGGGTCTCTTGGGAAATATAAACTTTGATTAATGTAAACCCAATGAAATGGCGAGAATGGGGAGGGGTTGGCGGCCAGTACCTACACGCAACACTCCCCTGGCAATCAACAACATAACATCTCGGCAAACAAACATCACCAACTGAATGGCCTCAAGGATGCACGACGCGAGCCTGTGAGGTTCCATACATGCACCAGAACTCGTGCGCAGAATGACGTGTGCTGTAAGGGATGTGTGCAACAACGAGTCTCCCAACTGTTGAGGGGGTGAAGATGTTTAGGCCTGCCAGTTGTCTCATAAGTGTTGAATTCAAACTGCAAGGCGTTTTTTTATCGTCTTTGACAGTGAATATTTACCCAACACAGTTTCCAGAAGCCAGGTATGTTGCACATTGTAGATTTCTAAATGGAAGCCCCGACTGGTATATTTTGTCAGGAAAGAAAACACAAAGACGTAGGGGACGGCCGATGTGACTAGTGGTAATGGTGAGACTAATAAGTGTTTGAACAGCAGCTAGAATGGAAAATGAGACAGACGCCTGCAACGCAACATTAAAATTCTGCCGACATATCCTGCTGTCAAATGATTCACGTTTTGCATGGTTTTCTGTTCAAGATAAGTGCGCCACTACACGAAAAGACAGTGCGTATTTCTGATTAGATCATGGCACTTCAGTTTCTTCTAATGCAATGGACAACATAAATTAGGGTATTTTTTTTATTACTATTCAAGGCCATCATTTGTCAAATTGGAGATTTTGGCTATAACCTATTGCGCATTGGGCCACGACGGTCTATATGCAATATTCTTAAACAAAAAAAACAAAAAAACATTAGGTCACTTTTAATTTTAGGCTATTGTGACTAGCAGCTATTTTATAGCCTATAGAAGAAATGTTGTATTAGGCCTACGTGTAAAACGTCCAGATAGGCCTATGCAAAGAAGACGAAACTGTTTAACATTTTATAGACCTGCTTATTAGCCTGTAATAACGTTGTTGTGGAATCAAAAGTGGACCAGTGTTTCTAAAAATGACAAATGTAGCGTTCACATTGAGAAAAAAGGCCACGGGCAACTTCATGACATTTCAACTATAGGCCTAAACTATTCAATATGCCGGATGGCTGAACGCTTAACTCACTGGAAATTAAGTAGGCCTAAATGTAGATTTTTCTTTTCTGTTTTCTTATTCCCCTAAAACATTGGCAGTTACTGTTAGGTTGGGCCTATTTACTTTTTAAAATTGCATTTATTTATTTTTCACAAGTAGTAAGGCTACTACAGCTCCCATAATAGGCTACGTCTCCCATAGTCTAATAGGCTACTGGAAATTCTCTTTTACAGTGGGCCCAACTCTATAGGCCCTTATTTATTCGATGTTTGTTCTAAAACAACAGAACTGCAAGAGGCATCTGTAGGCCTATGCTATTTTTAAAAACGTAGGCCTAAACATAACTGACGAAATAATTTTACATAGACCTAATAACAATAGTGTAGGCTATATGTCTAAAGCCTGGCTGTCTTTGAACTTCAGCCAAAGCAAATGCGCGCCTCAATAGACGCTTCAATTGTGCAGTGACATGCATGACACATTCCTCAAGTTAATGTGATGCCAGAAAACTTCGATTCGGACATCTACACTGCTACTATTTAGCCTAACTATTTTCAAATAAACTTTATCTGCTTGGGATATTCACAACAACGTGTAAGACAGGTTTAACGCATTGTTAATTAAAAATACACCGCCGTATCTCTCATGTAAAACTGACCCTAACAATTGTTCTACTTTTTGCATTGGTTAGGGCTTAATTTAGGCTAATAACTCTGTTTGCAATTTACCATGGTCTGCTTGTGTTAAGGCAAAAGCATATGCCTAATTAAGCTCGGCCTAGGCTACTGTATGACTAGCCTATAACAACATATTCAAATAATATTTTAGACAAAAATGAGTGGCACAAGGCAACCTCAATCAACCAGCCAAGTTGGTGGCCTAAGTTCTTCCGAAAGTCTTGTTACCACACATCCAGTGTTGCTGCTCAAAATGTGAACCCCCTCCCCTTCCTCCTCATCCCACCCCCTCTCCTCTTTTTTTTTTTTTTTTTTTTTTTTTTAAATCTCACCATGGTAACCGCAGTGGGGGCTTACAAATGCCTCCCCATCATTGTGACGGGCGTTTTCGCGCATCTGTGTCCGACCGTTCATTCACCATTAATCCGTGAGAAAGCGCACAGTGAACCTTCACAAGAGGAGAGGGGGAAACAAATCGCATAGGCTACACAATGATGAAACTGCACCGAAACTATCTTACCTTCAATTTATAAACAATTCGACAAAAATCGTGACGTAACCAAATATCACCATACGCTGCAAAAATGGGACATTTTCTTTGCCGTCTATACCCCAGTTGGACCACAGTCTTTTGTGTGACAAGCGCATCAAATTCTGAAGTCAGGCCCTGTTCTTGTGAGTTTCTAAGGTTGTCTAACCCACCTTGCTACATTGCACTGCCGCTTGTCTGAGGCAAGTGTGAATGCGTAACTTGAGAAGAATTTCAGTGACTTGTTCTGCCCGGGGGAAACTTTGCCAAAGTAGGAATATTTTAACATAGCCTGTCAAAGAAAAAAACGACACTAACCCCCTCGTTTGCTGAGACTTAAGGCAGTGCCCATGGCCACCGTTCATTTAAATGTCATACTAACAGAAGCATCCCTGACTGAACGACTGAACATGATGTTTCTCTCACGCGCACAGACACACGACGCACACATGCACTGGTCCACACACTCGGATAGTCAGAGAGAGAGAGAGAGAGAGACAGAGACAGAGAGAGAGAGAGAGAGAGAGAGAGAGAGAGAGAGAGAGAGAGAGAGAGAGAGAGAGAGAGAGAGAGAGAGAACTTCTCTACACACTTGTAACATAGACTTAAAACTGCGTTCTCAAATGACCGTTTCCTATTTAAAAGTGAAACAACTCCAGACATTTTCCATCTGATTCCAAGTGACCAAAATGACAATAATCACTCCACTTACCGGCGAGAAAATCTCCCCCGCTTTCACCTTTTCGTTTCGAATACACAGCGGTTCCCTCACTTTCCTCAGATTCAACTGAGCTCAGCTCTCCTCTGCTCGGCTATTATTTTCACTTAAATATATGAAAATTTATGCTAATGGAAATCAGCGCTAACTGTTCGTCACTTGCTGTACTTGGGGATTTTTCCCCACTCTCCCTCTCTCTCTCTGTCTCTCTCTCTGTCTCTCTCTCTCTTTCTGTCTCTCTCTCTCACACACCCTTTGCATACAAAAGAAATCAACCCCACAGCAGGTGATGGGAAGATCTATACAAATAAACGACTGAACACATAAATAAACAAAAAGTTGCATCCTGAGAGGGAAAAGCCTTTAACACGTTTAAAGCGTTTTATTCCATGTCACGTATGGATGGCTTTGGGAGAGAAGAAAAAAAACATCTTTCCTTGCCACATCCTTGCCCCCGTGTAGATCAGCGGTCGCAGGAGACACGTTTGAAGGCGCGCACTGTGAAATTCATCGCGGTAATTTGGGTTAAATCCACCGTGGGTATTAATGAAAAGACAGTCCCGTGGTGCTGAGCTTGTCCACCCTGTGCAATGTAAACACTGCCACAGGAGCTACTTTGGCGTATGAGCCGGAAACAAAGTGAAAACTGCTGCAAAAGAAAACATACAGGCAGCGGCAAAATAGCCTAGGCTACTTTAAAGTGGTCCACTGGTCCATATATTTTCACTTATTCTATAGCAAGGAATTTGGGTTCAGTTCGACTCCTTAACAGTGAGTATATCCAAATAAGTTCCATAAAGAGTTTAGTGTCAATACATTTCAAGGGGCATTGGGCTACTTCAATGTCCAAAAATTAGTTTGTTGACGTTTATGAATAACAACTAGCCCCATTATTCACACATCAAAAAAGCAGGCAAAATGACCTGCACATTCATGTGACTATTATACGGGCCTACAACTTGGCCAACACCACGGGTTAGTAACTTTTGATTTATTTGTTTCACACCTCCGTTGTTGCTCAATCAGGGAGTAGAAAGGGAATGTTTGGCGTTACCAGGAGTAATGCACGCTCCGGCGTTTTCCTCAAGTCCCCCATGGACTGCTCAATTTGCCCTTGTTTGGGTTGCCACTCTCTTTTTCCGCGGTTCACTGGGGTTTGCCTTCACTTTTGTGGTTCCGCTTGGAAACATCTTTTCAACCATTAACTCTATGACGACTGAGGAGCTAGGATCTGCAAGCCCGAGAATTGCTCCAAGTTTTTAAATTCACCAAACTATAAAGTGCGTGTCTGCGAAGTGTGCATTTGTGTAATGCCAACCGTTTCCGATGGAACACTATTAGCCTACATTTAGTCTAGTGTGCACATAAGTGATCTTTTCACCCTCAAATAACAGCTGGAAATTATTCGTTTTGTCCAAAATGTGGAACAAAGCAAACGAATAGCCAAACCCAAATACCCAATCATCTGCATTCATGCTTTACACTACAACTCATACAATCCACAATAAATTATAATAGTGTGTGTGGAGCAAGAAGCACGGCTTTCCTGTGCATTGCCGTAAGCAGCTGTCTGTCGTTGAGAAGCGGGCCAATCAGCTTCTGTCCTGCAGTAGACTCGGCATCCTAATTGGATGAAAGATGTAGATGGTGTGCGCAAGCCCAGGCGAAGATAAACATTCGTTTGCTTTCTAGTCGAGAGGGAGGGACAGCTCCAAGTATAACAGGGAAAGAGAGGGAAGGAGAAGCAACGACAGTGGGCAAAAACAACGTAGCCATAAATATAAACGCGTGCACTTGAACGTGTCGATAACAAATTCTGATGCGACTTAACTAAAGCAAGGCAAGAAAAGGCGAGAGGAGACAGAGGCACCTGAGGACCACATCGGAAGCATCCTGACCGCAACTTTACTAAGGAATAACAATGTTCCACTGACATGTCTTCTTCTCTACTCAGCATGAATGGGGCGATGTGCTTTCCAGGAGAAACTGACAAGCCTGCACAACTGAGAGAAGTTCACGGAACGCCCAAACTTATCGAATGATATCTAGCTTTTTTGTTTCTTTTGGCATATAAGAGATAGTTGAATTCTGACCCAAAGTGATGAGTATATTTTATGACTGTTGTTTTTACTCAAGTGGATTTAAAGTTTTTGACGTTTTCCAATTATTTATTGATGCTGTACAAACTTGCCTGTGACAAGACGTTGCCTGATGGATATTTTTCAGAAAGCGTCTCTTTTCTGAGTTTCATTTGTAACGCAGCGAGATACCGCCCATGCGTGTTTGAATAATTCATGAAATTGAACTTGGCTGCTGGTTAAGAAGACGAGAAAAAAGTTAAGACAATAGTCTCGGAAGGGAGGAGGGGGGAAGAAATAACATTTTGAAGTGGTCAAGGGGTGATGGCCACTGCCGCTTCCAACCCTTATCTAGCCAGCAATAGTATCCTGTCGTCGGGCTCCATCCTTCACTCAGAGTCGGGAGGCGGTGGTATGCAGCCGGGCAGTGTTGCAGTTACCTCAGTGTCTGGCGGATACAGAGGCGACCATCCGGCGGGGAAGATGGTACAGAGTGACTTCATGCAGGGTGCCATGGCGTCCAGCAACGGCGGGCACATGCTCAGCCATGCCCACCAGTGGGTGACATCGCTGCCACACGCCGCCGCGGCAGCAGCAGCAGCAGCCGTGGCAGCTGCAGAGGCCGCTTCGCCCTGGTCCTCCAGCCCCGTCGGCATGGCAGGCAGCCCCCAGCAGCAGGACGTCAAAAACAACTCCACCAGAGAGGACTTGCACAGCAGCAGCGCGCTGCACCACCGGCCGCCCCACCTGGGAGGCCACCAGACTCACCAAGGGGCGTGGGGTGGCAGCAGTGCCGCTCACATCCCCACCATCACGGGAGGACAGCAGCCGTCCCAACAGTCTCTTATTTATTCCCAGCCCGGGGGATTCACAGTCAACGGCATGCTAAACGCGCCGGGGAGCTTGGTTCACCCAAGTTTGGTGCGTGGGGACACTCCAGAGATGGAGCATGGCAACCATCACCATCATCACCACCACCAGCACCCCCACCACCACCATCACCAGCACCATAGCGCGGTAAGCAGCCACGACTCCCACTCGGACGAAGACACGCCGACCTCGGACGATTTGGAACAGTTCGCCAAGCAGTTCAAACAGCGCCGAATCAAACTTGGTTTTACGCAGGCCGATGTCGGCCTAGCCCTCGGCACTCTGTACGGTAACGTCTTCTCCCAAACCACAATATGTCGGTTTGAGGCTTTGCAGCTGAGTTTCAAGAACATGTGTAAGCTGAAGCCGCTGCTGAACAAGTGGCTGGAGGAGGCCGACTCTTCTACCGGCAGTCCCACAAGTATTGACAAAATAGCGGCACAGGGAAGGAAGCGCAAGAAGCGCACGTCCATTGAAGTCAGCGTGAAGGGAGCCCTGGAAAGCCACTTCCTGAAGTGCCCCAAGCCCTCTGCCCAAGAGATCACTTCCCTGGCGGACAACCTCCAGCTGGAGAAGGAGGTGGTCAGGGTGTGGTTCTGCAACCGCAGGCAGAAGGAGAAGAGGATGACGCCGCCAGGAATACCCCAGACCCCGGAGGACGTTTACTCTCAGGTCGGCAACGTGAGTGCAGATACACCGCCTCCGTCCATGGACTGCAAACGTATGTTCAGTGAGACATGAAAAAATACACACATGGGTACAATATACTCAATTGGACCATAATCGTACACACAAAAATGTTATATTCAGTATTTTTGATACTGTGATATCAAATATAAACGTACTGGCATTTTGATATTTTTTTTCCAAAAAGAAACAAAAACAAAGTGAAGTACCCCATCTCTTCTCAATTCCCGTCTAAAACAACCGCCCTACGTTTTCAGGATCAAATGTGTCTAACACCCATGACTCTGTGTGTGCTCTGTCTTTCAGGGAACTTTTTTAGTAGATTACTTAAAAGATGCAAGTTTGAACGATGAACCGGACGACCAGGGGTTGACACCGACGCGCGCTCTCCGTCAGGTAATTCTGGCGCATTGACAACACAATCAAATCATCTCCTGAAAAGCGAAAACACAAAAACGGACCATTCCCCTTTGTTGTACAAAGTTGGATTGTTTTTTGCTTTTTTCATTATTTGGGACGTGGAAGGCAAAGGGGGCTCAATCATCAGTGTTGACTGTGAAGGATTTCTGGACACCCCAGTGTTTGATCGAGAGGACTGACTGACATTTCACGTTTTGACAAAAGAGGAACACAGGCCCCATCACCCCACCCCCCAAAATAACTCTCCATCCTCACCTGACCCCAAAGATAGCCACCCTTTTGTATTTTGTAGTGTTTTGTGGACCAAATTTACGCGAATGCATTGAGGAAAAGAACTGAAGAAGAAACATGGCGATAATTATTCATTTTTGAAAATTGCACTTAATAGAATTTTTCTTCTCCAGTTGATCCATACACCAGCTTTCGCTGAAAGGCTGTGGCCTTTTCCACTTTACTGCCCTTTCCTTGCAGTATTTTTTATTATTATTTTTCTTTTTCTTTTTTGGTAATTGTAAGTTCATCAATATTATCACGGTCACATGTTAATTGGGGTTATGTGCTTTATATTTTCATTGAAAGGGTTTGCCTATTTTAATCGAGTTTAAATATTGCCAGCTGTAAGTAATGTTTTCCTGACATTTATTGTTAGCAAATATGTGTATCATTTCCCCTCTTTTATAGATATTAACTTCTGTTCACTTCACTGTAGGCCCACCGTCTTTATTCTGGTTATGGTAATTATTATAATTATTTTTAAAAGGGCATAAGGGACAAAGGTGACATCTATCGCTGTTGAAGGAAGGTTTATTTTGTTGTTGATGTAATTTAATTTTAGTTGTGATTCCGTCCAAAATGACTGAGGAAAAATAAATTGGTTTGTATTGAAATTACGTAATATTATTCTTCCAGTGTGTGATGGGCAATTTGGACTCATATCTTAAATGTTTTATGCTCCTTTTAATTCGCCACTTTCACAATGTCTGTTCCTTGAGCTAACATGCCCCCTTGTCTTTTGACCTTCTCATATGGTTTAGTTCTAGTACCCTACTATAGGCCAGTGCAGAGGTATCTAGGCTACTTCCCTACCGCTTGCATTTCTAAAAGGTGCCAGTTCAGAGTGAAATGTTGCAGTGGAACATTGTATTCTTGATTCTATTAATATAGCCCTTAATAACAACCATTCAAATGTTCAAAAATGCAAAGCCGTTAATGTGTTCAGCAATTTGCGTTTTGCACCAAAACGTCATGCGCTTTCCTTGGCTGTCTTTGAAAATGCACCTGCAAAAAACGTTTAAGGTTAACTTCTGAACGTGGATTCAGGCCTACACTGATGCAGCATAAACCTACTGCACACTAGTCATATAAGGACTAGTGTCATTACATGGACTGTCAGTCTGGCTTACAGTGCTGCTTTATCGATTTTCCCCCAATGTGCATGTCGTTTTCATTTCTTTCTAACTGACCGCCTCGGGTCTTGTGTTCGGACCTTGTCTAAGTTAAATGCAGGGTGCTGCATTCTTATATTTACAGGGCACCTCAGCATCGAATATTACTTATGGAAGGCTGGAAAGGCTATTTTCTGAAAACGCCATATATTGTTATTTATTTAATGCTATAGTTGCACGGATATGAAAAAGGGGGTCTGTAGGCCTATTGCCTTGACATTCTGTTTGAACAATATGCAATCAAATGTTCCACCTTCACCCAGCGAGGTGACGTCACGTGAAGGCCGCTGGGAGCACGAGCGAGTAGAGGGGAATTTGTATGCATGTTGATTCGTATGCAGGCCACGTAGCCGAAGGAGTGCAAGATGACCGAGATCGCACCATCAGATTGTAGTGCAGATCAAATAAACATACACTTGCATAGCACGCAAATTGTGGGTAATGTTTTAGTCCACGAATTCACGAATATTTGTATTCTGTTTGTGGGGAAAATGTAATTATTTTGTAGCATGGTGCATTCAGTGAGATGTTTGGTGATTTTAGTGCATTGGCTTGACGTCCCCGAGGTGTAGAAATGGCACAGCCTTCCAGTGCAGGTTTCTTGCTCTTGGGCCTTGGATTATGGAAGTTTCCTTTTCTCCTCCTGGGGCTATTGTGTCGTTGACTATTCAGCCAAACCCAGTTCCCCCCTCTCATACAGATTTAAATTTTGCGGATGATTTACCAGACACTGGTTGCTTGGCAACCGAATTCAACCTGTGCTAAAAGATTAGGCCCATGCATCTGTTTTAGCCGTGGCCTTATCAATAGAGGTGCACAATGTGACCTGCAGGAGAAGAAGCAGCCGCACACAACACTGCAGGCCTAGTGGTCTGCGCGAAAATTTCGCATCAGAAGGTATTTGTTTCGGTTAACACGATATATTGCAAAATAACATAATTAAAAAGATGTGAGTGGCTTAAAGTTTTTTCCAGTTCACTGGTGAAAAGTTAATCCATGACGTTTTTGAGCGCGCCTGGCTCTAGCAAGCTACTCTAATACAATCATTCGACCGTTAACAGAAATGTGACGTTTTGTGTGTAGATGTAGGCTGCTAAACGAATCTAATTACTAAATGTGCTTAAGGTAGGATATATGCGTAATCAAGAAATGAAAGCACATTTGGCGAGTGCGCAATTACGCACGCGCAAGGCATCTGGTTCTGTCTTCGGGAGTTATGTGTAAAATATTCTAGTCTGAACCTCTTGTAAAGCTACACCCACTCATTTACAACAAAATAACAATTTTAAAAAATGAACATAGGCCTAGATTTTGAACAAGTAGGCCTAGGCCTAGGCCTACGCTATCTAGAAAATATTCATACACCGTATCAAATAGATTTTAAACCTAAAACGATGGTCAAGCAATACATAATTAGACATCAACAAAAAACAACAAAACATAAAGCTTTCTTTTAGGGGCAAAAGGTTGTTTAGAATAAATCACATTGCAGAGACGTTTGGGGGACTTCGGACCGCGTCTCGTTGGCGCCATCTGTTGGGGAAAATAGGGCTAAAGTCAAGTCATTTTCAAGTTTACATTAGTACAGTTGTAGCTCGTTTAATGGCAACGTCGTTTAGTAATATTTGTATTTGAAGGGTTCATACACCCCCACACCCCTTATATTAACCAGTGTAAATCCACACTTGGTGTGGATCCACAATATGGTATCCACACCTTTCCAGATAACAAATTTGAATACATTTAACTTCAAATGCCCACAACAAAGAGCTAACTGAAGTCCAAATATCTTCTAATATTAATAGTCTAATATCTACCACTACTACTGCTACTACTACTACTATAACTACTACTACTATTACTACTACTACTAATAATAATAATAACAATAATTGAAATTGAAATCATGGGCTTACTTGAAAACAAATGGCCCAGTACTCTTGCCATGTGAGCAGGAGGTGGCAAGATAAATGACCTGCCGGTCAATGTGTGTGTGTGTTCCTGAGAGAGAGAGAGAGAGAGAGAGAGAGAGAGAGAGAGAGAGAGAGAGAGAGAGAGAGAGAGAGAGAGAGAGAGAGAGAGAGAGAGAGAGAGAGATAGCCATATAGGCCATATAGGGTCCTCTCCCAGAGGTCTGCTAGCACTGCATGGCATGGCAGCGTGGGGTGGTATGGCAGCGTGGTTGGTGTGGCCCTTGTCCAGGGCAGAGCAAATGCCCAGCTGGCCCAGCCACTCACCTCCACAGCGGCCGCCTAGGAGAGGCCAGCAGCAGGCTTCTATACACAGGAACACAGGAACACAGGCACTCACACACACACACACACACACACACACACACACACACACACACACACACACACACACACACACACACACACACACACACACACACACACACACACCTGTGACACATATGTATAGACTTGCACGTACATTAACACACATCCACGGATGCGGACACACACACACACACACACACACACACACACACACACACACACACACACACACACACACACACACACACACTTGCGCGTATGCGCAATGCGCATGAACACACACACACACATGCACAGACTTGCAAATGTACAAGGTGAGGCCACGCCAGGGCCAGTGTAAGTAGCCAGGACTGGACAGCACTGGACAGGGCAGCAGAGCTTGAGAGCCACGGGCAAGAGAGTAGCAACAATGCGGTGTGTTGGATTACACCAGGCCCTTGCAGGCACGTACACATGCACGCATGCACACACACGCACAGTCACACATATGCATGTACAAATGCACACGCATACATGTATTTATGCATACATAGTCACACACATGTACTATATGCCCATATGCACGTGTATTCATACACACTCAGAGATACAAACACTCACACACACTCATGACTGGGAATCACACAAAAGAAAATTTACAATTGAAATGAGGTATAAAATATCGAGGCATTTAAAAAATGTTGTTCTTTTTATTCCATTCTAGTCTTTTGAACTCTCCACACCTCCTACTCCACAAATTCCAGGAATTGTTGAATTTCTATGCGTTGTACATTAATTACCTGAAGACAAAGATTGCAAAGATGACGTTTTATGAAGTGAAAGTTTGTTTCCAGTAGAATCTGTCTAATCTGCCCTACGAAGGCCAAGTGCAGTAACTAGGTCTACATATTTTGTCAAAATTGAGTTTAGACTGAAAATGGTCATTACACCTATTTTTCTCTTGTGACAAAGGAAACCTAATGACCCAAATGTAACCTTTTGAATTATCTATATGATTTTATTTCATTGGCAGATAATTTTGCTTATTTCAAATTTATATCTTGAATTTAGTCAAGTTCATCTTGAATTTAGTCAATTTAATCCCCTTCAAAGAAAATGTTAGTCTTGTTTCATTCAATGGAGACCAAATGAACCCAAATCAGGAAAAAAAGCAATAAGCAATAAGCAAAATCTGCCAATGGAATGAGAACATTTTAGAACATTCTCCTCAATATTGGAAAAAAATCTACTTAAATGTGCACTGTGTAGGATTGCAGCCAGAGTAGGTATTGCAACTATGCTGCTCGTGGCAACTGTGCTGCCTATTCCCAAATTGGATCTTTTCATGAATATTGACTAAGTAATAAACTAATATTTACTAGTATGGCCAAAGTACAGTACATTGTGCAGCTCAAAATGTCTATTATGGGAAAATCTAAAGGACGGGCATGGAGAAGATCCCCCCTTTTATGTATGAAAAGCGTAATTTTCCGTCATAAGGAATTCATAGAATTTGATGGTGGCGGTAAGTATTCACGAAGCTAACATTTGTGAATGAGCAGCATGAATTCTGGAAATAAACTACTAAAAGTGTTACATGCTGTACCTTTAAAAACAATATGCATTCACTTGCTAAGGCGTCATTTCTTTTGCTGTGAAGACAAAGCAACGCGCAGAAAAACAACAAAAGTCAAGTGTGTTAATGTTTTTGTCTTTGAGAAGATCACAAGAATGCCGACGACAAAACCAAACCAAGCGACGCGTCACCTTGGCAGAAGTGTCGGAGCATAGCCGGAGGCCAAAGTAACACATCAACCCCGTTAGAACGGCAGACGGAGACAGGAGGGAGGGGAGGGGGAGAGAGAGGGATGGGTGACAGTAAAGGGTGCAAGTCAATCTTTGTTCTCCCGTCCTTCCCCTGTGCCCTCTGGCCTCTTCCCTCAGAGTTCCTCCACCTTCATGGACAAAATAAAGTTACCAACCAGAGCACAACAACTTTTTTTTATTTAAAGTTATTTTCATGGGCTTTTTGTGCCTTTACTGAGCACAGGACAGGAGAGATTATGACAGGAAATGAGTGGGACAGAGAGATGGGGCAGGGTTGGGATATTTGGGACATGACCTAGGCTGGACTCGAACCTGGACAAGCAAGCCCATATGTAGGGGGCTTAGCGTGCCGAGCGATTTTTGGGGGGACTCTCTGTCGTTCAATATCCCATATGCAGCCTTCAAGAAACAAGTAAAGACTCTCCTCTTTCGTGAGTATCTACTAGACTAATGCTTGAGCTGACCTAGCCCCAGGGCAGACGCTTGACACAATGTGTGTGTGTGTGTGTGTGTGTGTGTGTGTGTGTGTGTGTGTGTGTGTGTGTGTGTGTGT
>NC_085869.1:30703210-30705710 GCF_034702125.1 Engraulis encrasicolus | reverse complement strand
AACCTCCCTTTTGATGGATCAGAGCGATGGGGGCCCCCTTAGTTTAAGAAAACCAGAAAAAACAGGCCCCCATGAAACTAACATGAAGCCAGGTCTAATTCTGCCGAAAACATAACACAGTGTGCACTGAAGTGTAGACTTCTCTTTTTGTTAGTCCTCCAAAATTTCCACCAATGGTACTGTAACATGTACTGCACAAAACTCTATTAGACCAAAAAAAAGAAAAACATATAACAAAATGTGCACTCATGTGTAGACATAGTTTGTCCTGCTCCAAAAAATCCACCCATGGTAACACTCTGGTAAGAGTCTATTCCACCAAAACCCACAAAACTGCAGTGCAATGAAGTGTTAAAAAATACCCTACTCCACCAAAATGCCACCAAATGGACAGCATGGAGTGTGCGAGAGCATGGCTGGCTTGGCTTGCTTGGTTTGCTTGGCCGGCTGACTGTAAAAGCGCGGCGGTCTCCAGGGCATAGTATTTTGTTGAGCTGGAGTGTGATCTATGGTCCGTCCCGAGCTCCCCCGCTGAGAGTTAGGAGAGCAAAGGGTCAAGACTATTTCTCTTCTCATTCGGCCGCTCTGTTGGTGGCTAGCTGGAACATATAATACATGGGGAGCAGCCCAGAGCAGAGCTGCCTGATCATCATGGATGGCGTGTGCCTAGTTGGGCAGAATCAATCACCACAGCCTGCCCTGGACACACACATAAACACACGCACGCACGCACGCACGCACACACACACACACACACATACATGCATGCACACACGCACACACGCACGCACGCATGCGTTCGCGCGCAAGCGTTCGCGCGCAAGCGTACGCAGCACGCACACACATACACACTAACGCATGCACGCACAAGCACACGCACACACACACACACATACAAGCATGCACGGACGCACACACACACACACCCGCACAGACACACACACACACACACACACACACACACACACACACACACACACACACACACACACACACACACACACACACACACACACACACACACACACACACACACACACACACACACACGCACGCACACACACAGAACAGCTGGGCTGTGGATTATCCCCCCACACCCCCCCCCCATCATCTTCAAGCCAGCGTGGATTCCCCAAAAGGCAAGATCACAATATATATCTCCAAGGATCCCCATACTCCGTCTTTATCCAACCACATGCCATGTGAGATTTATAATTCGTGCTGTAAATCTTCGACCTAATCTCAAATGTGCAGCATAAAGACGTTACGTGTAGGCCTGGCTCTAGTGTGCTTAGTTTTACAGGTGGTTCTTTCCTAAGCAGGCGGGCCATGTTGTCGGGCCATGTTGAATCAATTTGACAGAAGCAGACCAGCAGTATCAGATCTTGCCTTAATTTAATCACTGACAAGGAAATGCTTAGAAATTAGCATAGCTGATTTGGAGTGTCAGCCCAGTATGCGCACAATCCCTTTGAGAGAGAGAGAGAGAGAGAGAGAGAGAGAGAGAGAGAGAGAGAGAGAGAGAGAGAGAGAGAGAGAGAGCGAAAGAGAGAGAGCGAAAAAGAGAGAGAGAGGGAGAGAGTTAGGGAGGAAGAGAGATGTCGAGGGTCTCCTAACTTGGGCACCTTCGCAGCTTTCACATTACATCCCCATCTGAAAACAAGCAAACATGCATTATGTATTATTGTATTATATTACCATATGCCATTCGCTATTACCATGAGGCCCAGACCATAGGCATCCTGCAATCCCAAGCTCTGTCAGGGACACTTTGGTTGTCATCGGCGGCCTGAAATGAAGTGAAAAGCATTTTGTTTTGGGGGGAGAAGGCACAGATGTTGACACTGTGCCGCGCACGGGCACTCAGGCCTGTTTGCATTAGGACGGCACAGGCAGTGACGCTCGCCGCCAGGGCTAGCCCCGACAGGCAGGTGGCTCTCAAATGGATGTTTAATGGCAAATTAAGAACGCTCACCAGGGGAAATGGCAAGCCGTTTTTATATATTTCCCCCCGTTCCCTCCCTTTCTCTTATCTGCGCAAATCACATCTGCAATTACAGGGCGGAAAGTATCGCCTTTAATTGATCTAGCTTGCCGATTTGTTTCGATTTCTCGTTAGCTCAGCGCACACCCTCCCCGTCTCGTCTCCTCTCGTCTCGTCTCGCCCGCCCACCGGAGATAGCCTAATGAATTGAATCGTTAGGCAGGGTGTGCCTAAGCGAAAGTGACTCTGAGCGAGCAGCGTGCCAGCTGTGAGGTGGCACCCGGGCATGGCGCGCCACGGCGGGCACTAAAACGGAACCAACCTTGCTAGCAGCACCTGTCCATTAGGGACTCCCGGCTGGGGCCCGGTGGGGTTGAACACTCAGGGGCCTGAGTGAGCACCAGCTGGACCCAGACAGGTCAATGATGTGTAAACAGAGAGAGAGAGAGAGAGAGAGAGAGAGAGAGAGAGAGAGAGAAAGAGAGAGAGAGAGAGACTGTCCACATGGCTCCACAA
>NC_085869.1:30670710-30698210 GCF_034702125.1 Engraulis encrasicolus | reverse complement strand
TAATGCGACCGCCTTGTGTTCGGGATATTGTGGAGAATATGAAGGGCAGGGAGGGAGAGTTGTGAATGTCACCTGCAAAAGATGGTGAGGCCAAGTGTCCTGCTTCAATTCTGTCAGTTCCAAAGACATCACTTTAAAAATGCATTAATTATACAGGCGGTTTGTTTTCAGTCCTGTCTCTTTGTGAGTTTTTCATTATTTCTTTGCAACTTTTCTTTTCTTCTTGGTCTCGGTCTCGACCTCTGTGCTGTCCGGTTCCGGTTCCTGGTTGGCACGTCGTTTCGTCTTCTCTGTCACCTTTTCCATGGCGTCCCAAACCTCATCGTCTTCAGAGTCCCTCTCCTGCTTGACCTCCTCCACGTCCCCGGACAAGTCCTCTCCACCGTACTGAGGAACACAAAACAAAACAATTGAATGTTGAGCAGAGTAGAATTCCTTTACTGAGTAGAGACCCATTTTAAGTAAAACATATATTTTTTTCGAAGCTTTCAAAACTATGGTCGGGTCCTTAAGTTTCTGTTTTCACAGGAAAATGGCCCCATATGCTTATGGCAAATCATAAACGGCAAGGACTGTGTAACAATATACCCCCCCCCCCATATTCTGTATGTTTGTATAAATTCTGTCCATCCCCAGCTAGCTGGAGGTGAACTACATACCTCCAAGCTACTACTGGACAGCAGCACGCAGTTCAGTCTGGACTTCAGGTACACCTGCAAGGAGAGTCAAAATAATAGTATTAAAGTTAAAGGAGAAGTCCAGTTTTTTGAACATTAAGGCCATTTTCTGAGTGGTCTGCAATGTTTTAGAGTCCCCCTCACCGTTTATTTCATGATTGCTGCAGTCTCTGTTATTTGGCTGATTTGGATTTGATCTCAACTAGCTTTAGAATGGCCGTCTATGGGCACCTGCAACTCTGTTCTTAAAATCACCTTTAACATTTGTTTTGAAGAATATGCAACTCAGCAAGTGTTCAACAGTATTCACTGGTGTTCCTTAGCAATTTTTGTAGCGAAATATGGCATCTGTCATGTTTTATGTGTGTTTTATGTAGCAATTTGTAAATTAAGTTTCACTTTCACTTTCACTTTCTTTCACAAAATGGCAAATAAAAAATGACAGAAGCCAAATTTCGCCTTGAAACTTGTTAGGGACTGCTAGTGAACACCCCTAACCACTTTGTGAGCTGTAGACTTTCGAAAACAAATGTTAAAGTTGATTTTAAGAACAGAGTTGCAGGTGCTCATAGACGGCCATTCTAAAGCTGGTTGAGATCAAATCCAAATCAGCCAAATAACAGAGACTGCAGCAAACATGAAATAAACGGTGAGGGGGACTCTAAAACATTGCAGACCACTCAGAAAATGGCCTTAATGTTCAAAAAACTGGACTTCCCCTTTAAGTATTAAAAGTATAAATTGTCAAACATGTACAGTATGTAACAGGTATTAGCATGAAAGATTGCAATTGCGTTACATCAGTATGCAATGTGCAGGTAAAGCTAAACATACTGATACAGACATTAACAATAAATAGACAGGGGAGGCCGTCACATTAAGAAAATGGTGATAATCAAAAAACTGTGGAGGTGAGACCTCTGTGGGAGTAGACTGGGACTTGTCTGTCCCAATCCATGGTCAAATTTGAGACACTTGATATACTGGATTTCACTCACATTTCTTTAAAAAAATCCATTGGCTTTAACAGCTGATGTTGCCTTTGCAAGCTTAATCTTATGTGTACAGCGTTTTGGTTTAACTCTCAAAATACCACGCGTCCAAACTTTTGGGAATACGATCAGACCTTGTGTTGCAACTTATGCATAGATTGAATGTTTTGAAAAAGTGACAGAATTTTGTTTTTATTCTCAAAGCACCAAGTTTCCAAACTTTTTTGGGAATGCGGTTTGTATCTATCTATCTATCAGACCTTGTGTTGCAGCTTGCGCTCGTGGAGGTCATGGACTCGGAGGAAGCGGTCGAGTCCACAGGAGGCCACAAGGGGCAGCGTAGGATGGCACTCCAGCGCCCGGACACCCCCCGCCAGACCCTTCAGACGCCCACGCACCAGACCTGCAGAAAAAAAAAACCACAACACACACACATACACACACACACACGCACACGCGCACGCGCACGCGCACTCGCACACACACACACGCGCGCGCACGCAAACGTGCAAGCACACACACGCACACAGAAAATAATTTCATTTGAAGCGTCCAAAAATTCCAACTCATTAATAATCCTCCACCATCAGCATGTTCAGCCTTCTAAAGGTTGTATAACCCACAGACCAACACTAACTTCCACAAGAGAGAAAAGAAAGTGCACACAAGAGAAAACTATTTTAAAAAGGTACGTTATGTACAGGTAGGATTGTGGCCAGAGCACAGGTATTACACTATTTGATCTTTTCATGAATGCTTACAAAGTAATAAACTAATGTTTACTAGTATGACGAAAGTGCAGTAAGTTCTGCAGCTAAAAGTGTCTGTTACTGGACATTCGAAACAGCAGATATAGGGAAGATTCACCTTTTCATAAATGAAAAGAGAACATTTCCCAGTCATAATGAATACCTGGTGGTGGTAAGTATTTGTGGAAAAGGTAATAATTGTAAATGAGCAGCATGATTTCTGGAGATGAACTGCTAAAAATATTACATACTATACCCTTAAAGCTGTGGGAGAACTATTTGCAAGAGTGATAACATCTTAAATCTGTGAGATGTACACCACCTAGTGGTGAGATTATACATTGTAATTGGGAAACGCAAAGTACACACAGTAACAAGTGTTTATTGAGTATAGTACAACAATCATAAACTGACTCATTTGGAAAAAAAAACAAGACACACGAAACAGATTAGTATTTGAACAACTATTACCCAAGGAATTTCACAAGATGAGGTCATTCCTCACCGTACAAAAGTGTGTTTTTTCTAGAACAATTCAGATTGTGTTTGTGTATATTGGGCTAAATATAAAAAGATTTGTGTAAACGAACAAAATTATATATTTTTTAAAAGTTTCACCTTTTCTGAGGTCCAGAATAGCCAGCTCTCCTTGTGTGTTCCCCACCACCACGGAGTCGTTTCCAGCCGGCAGAGCCAGGGCTGTAAGGGGGTACTCCCCAAACTGCGCCTCCAGCACCGGCCTACGCTGG
Source organism: Engraulis encrasicolus (assembly GCF_034702125.1). Classification (NCBI taxonomy): domain Eukaryota; kingdom Metazoa; phylum Chordata; class Actinopteri; order Clupeiformes; family Engraulidae; genus Engraulis; species Engraulis encrasicolus. Next base: position 30,695,043 of record NC_085869.1, on the reverse strand, counting down.
GGGGTCGCAGGGTCATACACTCGCACCTACCCAGCAACGAGAGGAGGCAGAGACACAGGCTTATGAAACATACGCACGGAACGCAACACTGAAGAGAAAAACCTGGAGCAACACAGATGAAAGTCATCATAGGGCAGTCTTGGGTAAGAGGTTAGGGTGTCAGGCTTGAAACCTGATGGTTGCCAGTTCGATTCCTGAGCCGCCAGGTTGGTGGAGGGAGTAGTTAACCAGAGGTCTCCCATGGTACAGTCTTGCCCCATCTGAGGGGGGGGGGGGGGGGGGTTTGGCGCTGGCGGAATGCCATTGTGTGCAGGGAGCAATGTGTGCTGTGGACTGCTCTGTCACTGACAACATGAATTTGGTAAGTGGGCTTTCACTTCAAAGAACAGAAAAGGACTGCAACTGTGCTGCTCTGGGTTTTCCTCTTCAGTTAAGAACACAGTCCACTCTCCATTGAGGCACCAGATGAAAACAGAAGTCACTCATTTCTTGTTGACTCAGAGGAGATGCTTTGGATGGTAGCTTTGGCTAGGAGTAGCATCACTGGACAAGTGATTCATGGCTTTGTACACTTTAACTGGCGTCAAGACCGTGATTCAAAACTACACAAATGGCTGTACATATTCAGTGAACACTGCATTCCAGTGACCAATATATTCTGGTCAGACGCTCAAGTATTTCAGTATTTAAGAGAGTGTAATCATGCCATGTTGTATACGTGACCGGACTTTCAAAAAGACAAAAGTCTGAGAAGACAAGGCGATCCGACATACCTGGTGATGTCCTGTGCATGTCACAATCTTATCCGAGTCAGGAAAGAAGGCCATGTCTCTGTCCCAGATTGGCACTCGCAAGTCCAGCCAATCATTTTTCACCTGATGGGCCATACAAACAATCAAAATGACAACACATAAGTCAGGCACCGTTGAGTGTGGGGAAAATTGATTATCATCATCATCATCATCATCATCATCATTCTAGGGCCACATTTTCCATATGACCTTGTTTTATCTGCCCAATTCAACCAGGTGAACATTCAACCAGCCAATCGCCTAGCAGCATTTGTCAGGTAAAACAAGGTCAATATTGTAACAAATGAATCCATTTTGCCCATCACTGTTGATGACAAAAAAGTCCACTGTCTTCAAAGACATGCTATGCAGTGTGCAGCTTACGTTTTTAGCCGCGAATATCGGCTTGTCTGGTCTGTCCAGGTCCCATACTTTCAGCGAGTTCTCCTTTCCTCCTGTGGCCACCTGATTCCGCTGCGATTTGTTCTGTCGCATTCGACAAATACCACTTCCTGCATTGATCTCAACCTAGACACAAACACCAAACACAGCACCCGGGCCGAGATGAGAGGACTGAAAATAAATACATAGGTAAGCAATGCTCAAAACTGTAGAATATAGAGTGAGGAGAGCATCTAGGGCAGCTTGTCACGTTAATTTATTATGTGTGGAAATACATAGGCCTATATGGCGCTTCACATACGTACGGATGAGAATATTGCATATTAATAAATATCTGATACATTGTACATGCCCAACAATGATCACTGTTGTTCACAGGTCCCTAAACATTGTGTGAGTGTGCATCATTATTTACCGTGTCCATGCTGCCCTCTTTCCACACCTTTATCAGTCCGGACTCCACACAGGTGATCAGGGCACTGTGGCCAAAAGAACAGAAGTCAGAGGTTAAACAAAGTCTAAGATATCATGATAATGATTTCTGCCCATACAAACATAGTGCAACGGCAGTCGCGCATGTTAGGTGAATGTTTACCACATAAATATAGGTAATGTGCTAGTTGTTGTAGTTAAGTGCAGACATGGCAATGCCACACAGCAATGTGGAATATTAGTGTGAAAACGATATGTGCTGCGTAGACAACGCACAACTCACTTGTCCGAAACAGCCAGGCCGGTGAACTTGCCCTGTGAGTGGTCTGCGCATTCTCTGCTCTCTGTGAAAATGCCTTTTTCTGTGCTAAACGTTTTCACCGCACCATTGGCGCAGCCTACCAGCACCTTCAGGAAAACAGAATGGCACAACGTTACAAAACTGGACACACGTTGTAAAACTACGACACAGCAGACAAAACTGTTGACAATCCAGTGGTCAACAATGCACTTTTCCAGACCCACCTCTGATTCCTGAGGATCCCCCCATGCCAAAACACAAACTTCCTGGTCCCGACTCAGGCTGGTCATCTCACAGAAGTTAAATGCCTGCTTCTTCGTTAGGCTCACCCCTTTAAAATAAAACACGACATGCGAATACGATGAATGGCCGACATTTTAGAGTTAGAAAGGTATGGCTAGTCTAGTCGTTTTGGCACTTAAACTTCTACCGAGGGTAATGACATAGCCCTGGTAATGTAGCTGTCTAGCACTAGCGAGCTCCCAGACACAACCCACGTGTTACCACTACAACCAGCGCCATGCAAGTCAAGACAGCAAAGAGCAACACGTGCATACCTTTCAATATCCCTGTTTCCGAGCCCAACCATATCGCGCAATCCTGGCTTTTAGAAACCATCTTGATTGGCGTATCTTCAACTTGAAGATGCCAAGTCTCCGCTATTCGCAAAACAAATTACGCTACTGCTGATATTGCTCCTTCGTGATTACTGAACATGGAACTCACGTCACTACAGGGAGCATTACTGCCCTCTACCGAAGTGGCGTACACACTACGAATTCTACATTTAGCCTAGGCTACAAACTACTTCAAATGTAGGCCTATCTGCCTGTCATGCTTATATTAGTGGGACAGAAAGTTGCAAATCGAATACACACATACATAGAAATGATCAGCAATGGGAACTCAGATCCATGTTCATGACTTCTGGCATATAGCCTGCTGTTTTCGCACTAACTTAGACTTGTCACTATACAAATGCATATAAATGCAGAAGACTCTGAAGAAGACGCACACAGCGTCGAAACGTCAGTCATTATGTTTTCACCACAATAAATTACTAAAAAGTATCTGAGTGCTCCGGTCATCCCTGGCCTAGTCTTTCCGAAGTGGACCAGTTTACTCTACAGCATATAAATGCAGCTTTACTCTTGCACTTCGTGCCTTTGCACTAATATGCCACTCAGAGCAGTTTTGCAATGTCGTATTAGTACATTCTTATACAGTAATTCTATACTTTTTGGTTGAACACCTTGAGCAAGGCTTGAAAACTAGGCCTAAGTCATTCTGTTCTATTCTGTTCTGTTCTGTTCTGTTCTATTCTATTCTATTCTATTCTATTCTATTCTATTCTGCAGTGCCAAAGGCACAGGATTGACAAGGAGGTGAATTTTCAGAAATGTTCAGGAGGTAGCTATAGCAGGGCCTATACATGTGATGGAGTGACCATCAGAGTTATTGGTGTGCTCTGTCACATATACAAGCATGGTAATTTACTGAGATGTAGCAGACCATTTTGGTATCCTGAGGCCTGGGCATGGAGGTGGGTGGGTGGTCAACTTTCCTCCCTCTCACACCATGTTATTAGTACCACGTTCGTATGTTAGTTTGATAAATATTCCAGTTTAAATTCAACACTAGGGAATGGGACCAATTCAACTCAGTAACTGATTCATTTCATAGTGCTAATTGAATATTCATAGCTGAACTTAACACTAGGCTTCTAGAGCAGGCTATATTTGGTCCCACTTGTGTGTTGAATTATCATGGCAACATTAGGGCAGTCATGTAAGCGATTAGGATGTCAGACTTGTAGCCCAAAGGTTACCGGTTCAACTCTCGACCTGCCAGGTTGGAGGGGGGAGTAATTAACCAGTGCTCTCCCCCATCCTCCTCCATGACTGAGGTACCCTGAGCATGGTATTGTCCAGTGGTGTAGTCTACTTTTTTATGGTGGGTATACTGTATATTTGAATTTTGTTTAAGTGGGTATATATTTGTGCTATTCAAAATAATGGATCAATGAATTTTAAGTGGGTATACTGAAATCCCTAAAATTTAGAAGTGGGTATACTCCGTATACCCGCGTTCTACGTAGACTACACCACTGGTATTGTCCCACCGGACTGCTCCCTTTCAGGCACCTTTGGGGCCTGCCCCCTTGCACGGGTGAGGAATAAATGAAATTTCGTTGTGTGCAGTGTGCACTTGTGTGCTTTGGAATACTGTGTCACAATGGCAATTGGAGTTGGAACTTCCCAATTAGGCTTTTACTTTCACTCACTTAGATTTTCACTTATTGAGTAAAGTTTACTGACAGCACAAGTGTGCATCAAAAGGCTAGACATGAACATCATGTTGTTTGTCTTTGTTCCTTGATAGCAATTCAGACAAGAAACATTTGCACAAAAGACACGTCTGTGATGGCATACGTTTTGTGTGCACCTTCAGCAAGGTTTAAAAATTAGGCCTAACATTCTGCTCTGTTCTATTGTATTCTATTCTATTGTATTCTACATTTAACATTTCAGGTGGTTGGTGGGGGGAGGAATTAACCAGTGCTCTGGTTTATGGGGCGCCGTTTGTAAAGCTGACTGTGCTGAAAAATTCAGCAACATTTTGTCACATTTAGCTTAAAACAGTGTTATACAAATTTTATGAATTTTTCAGACTCCCCTTTTTACACATTTAGAACAATAAATGTTAAATCTAAATAATGTATCCAAATGTTAAATATAAATGTAAATAATATATAAAAATGTTAAATCTAAATGTCAAATCTAAATAATAAATCTAAATCTAAATATTTAATATAAATCTTAAATCTAAATGTTAAATCTAAATCTAAATGTTAAATCTAAATATTAAATCTAAATGTTTAATCTAAATGTTAAATCTAAATCTAAATGATAAATCTAAATGTTATACCTAAATGCTAAATCTAAATGTTATATCTAAATGTTGAATCTAAATCTAAATAATAGGCCTATATCTAAATATTAAATCTAAATGTCAAATCTAAATAATAAATCTAAATGTTGAATATAAACTTAAATCTACATGTGAAATCTAAATCTAAATGTTAAATCTAAATGTTACATCTAAACCTAAATGTTAAATCTAAATCTAAATATTTATATTTAGATTTAACATTTAGATTTAACATTTAGATAAGTTAAGTTACAAACACAAAAATGTTTAATCTAAATGTTAAATCTAAATGCTAAATCTAAATCTAAATATTTATATTTAACATTTAGTTTTGACATTTAGATTTAACATTTAGATTTAACATTCAGGTTTAGATTTAACATTTAGATTTAAATTCCACATTTAGATTTAGGTTTATATTTAACATTTAAATTTAGATTTATTATTTAGATTTGACATTTAGATTTAACATTTAGATATATTATTTAGATTTAGATTTAACATTTAGATATAAAATTTAGATTTAACATTTAGATTTAACATTTAGATTTAACATTTAGATTTAGATTTAATATTTAGATTTAACATTTAGATTCAATATTTAGATTTAATATTTAGATTTAAGATTTATATTTTACATTTAGATTTAGATTTATTATTTAGATTCGACATTTAGATTGAACATTTTTATATATTATTTAGATTTATATTTAACATTTAGATACATTATTTAGATTTAACATTCATTGTTCTAAATGTGCAAAAAGGGGAGTCTGAAAAATTCACACCGTTTTAAAAACACTGTTTTAAGCTAAATGTGACAAAATGTTGATGGAATTTCAGCTAAATGTGACAAAATGTTGCTGAAATTTTCAGCACAGTCAGCTTTACAAACGGCGCCCCATACTGGTTATCCTGTGCCCCATCCTCCATCATGACTGAGGTACCCTGAGCATGGTATCGTCCCGTCGCACTGCTCCCTTTCGGGCATCATTGGGGGCCGGCCCCTTGCACATGTGAGGCATAAATGCAATTTAATTGTGTGCATCAAAAGGCCAGACTTAAACATCATGTTGTTTGTCTTTGTGGCTTGATTCCAATTCAGACAAGAAACGTTTGCACACAAGACACGTCTGCAGTGGCACAAGTGACCTAGGTCCTGAACAGTCGTGACCTGCTTTTATTAGGCCTATTTAAGAAGCACATTTTTTAGCAGCTGCAGGCACTGTATTTGAGGCCATTTCCTTGTCAGTATAGGTTAGATTAGATTAGATTATCCTTTATTGTCTCTTCAGGAGAGAAATTCAGAATGGACATGAGAAAGTGTGATTCACAATTAACATCAAATTACCACAATAGACAGACTTAAGACCACAAAGCACAAACAAACATGTAAACAGGTAACAGACGACCATTGTTAGTGTTACACCCAACGTTCCAGTTTGGCCCTGAGTCATCCAAAGGCATATACAAACCTAGATATTGCACATACTCTGAGCTAGAGCTGTTGCTCAGAAAAAATAATAAAATAAAATACAGGAGATAAAAACTATAATGCTACATGTACAAAAGTATAATGCTACATAAAAGTACACCACCCCCCCCCCCCCCCCCCCCCATACACACACACACATACAACTCTCTCTCTCTCACACACCCACACACATGCACACCACTAAAGACCTGCTATTTAGTATCCTTTATTGGACCAAGGGATCATTGAAAATTTGAACCTATTAGTATTACAGTTGGGTAGCCTGTATCTCTTCCCTGAGGGCAGCAGATCTCATATTCCCCATGCAAAATATGTTCATCATCCTCTATGATCTTCAGACCCTGTCTTTTTACTGTTTCGTCAAATAAGGCCTGCAGTGATGTGGGAGGGGGCATGCCCATTATTTTCCCTGCTCTCTTAATGAGAGTTTGTAGTTCAGCTTTCAATTTCACAGAAAGGTTCCCAAACCATACCACGATCCCATATCTGATGATTGATTCGATTGAAGCCCTGTAAAAAGCCATCATTATTTCTTTTTCAATGCCAAACACTCTCAACCTCCTAAGGAAATGTATCCGTTGGCTGATTCTCACACTTAAAAATTCAACATGCTGAGCCCATTTTAATTGAGAATCAAATACAACTCCTAGGTATTTGTATGTGGAGACCTGCTCCACTGGCTCCCTCGTTTCAGATTGATAAATTCATGTTTACCTATGGACCTGGGGTCGAATATCATTTCTTTTGTTTTGCTTACATTTAATACCAGATTTATTCGACTCGCACCACACAACACAGCCTTGTCTACCTCTGACTGGTAGACAGAAGCATCAGAGTCCTGTGTCAGTAAACTAAGAATGACTGTGTCGTCTGAAAATTTGATTATGTGATTGTTTGAGTATTGATTTGTGTATTCATTTGTGTATAATGTGAACAATAATGGGGAACTCACACAACCTTGTGGGACTCCTGTGTTGATTGTGAGTATGTCAGAGAGTGTGGAGTTAATTTTTACCTGCTGTGTCCTATCTGTGAGAAATGCATTATACCATTTAATCATAATAGGGTTGACATGCATTCTTTGGTAATTTCTCTAACAAAAAATGAGGCACAATTGTGTTAAACGCAGAACTAAAATCCATAAAAAGGAGCCTGGCATATGCCTTGTGTTTTCAAGGTGCTTAATTATAAGATGAGATGTAGTACATAGTGCGTCTGCAGTACTCCTTCTATCCTTATAGGCAAACTGATAGGGGTCGAGAAGGTGCTGCACCTGTGTTCTTAATTCCCCCAGCATTATACGCTCAAAATGTTTTCATCACCACTGATGTTAAGGCAACCGGTCTAAAATCATTATTCTCGCGTGGACAAGGTTTCTTGGGTATTGGAATTATTATTGCTTTTTTCCACGCTGAGGGTATAAGTGCATGTCCACAGACAGCTGGAACAGTGGGCACCAGGCTGGTGCAAGTTTCATGAGCAAAGTCATGTAAAATTCGTGGGGAGATCCCATCTGGCCCACTGGGCTTTCCTTGTATGTAGAGCCTTAAATGCCTTTCACAACCGTAGGAATGTCAATCACTAGTTCAATTGCCTACATCATCATTATACGTTGTACTTGAAGCCATATCCCCAACATTCACAGTATCAAACCTTTGATAAAATACATTAAGTTCATTTGCACGCTCCAGTTCATTAGAAACATTAAGTGTCCTTGCCCTATTATTTAAATTCGTCATGTCCTTCACAGAGTCCCACATCTTTTTTGTATCCTTGTTTAAGAACGTGTCTCTGATCTTTAGTCTATGTTGTTCGCGCGCAACCCTTAGTTTCCAATTTAGTTCTTTTTGGATGCTTTTCAACTCAACTCGGTCATTGTCTTGAAAGCTATCTTTTGCGCTTAATGCAGTCTTTTATCTCGGGGTAATATAGTCCTTAATCGTTGGGTATATTTTTTATAGTTTTCTTGGGCACCACTGACTCGACGCAAAAATGTATGTAGTCAGTGATCACATCCACTTTATAATCCAAACTCTCCTCCTGATGGAAGACGTCCCAGTCCGTCGCGTAAAAGCAACCGCTCAATTCTTCCTTATAGGAGTCTGTCCATACACTGACGGATTTTGTGATGGGTTTGCTTTTCTTAATGGCAGGCTTAAACACGGGGATTAACTGGATGGTGTTGTGATCGGAGTTTGCTAGTGGGGGCCTGATTTTAGCAACATATGCGTCTTCGACATTTCCAAAGCACTTGTCCCAATATTTTGTCCTTCCTAGTGTTGCTTTTAACATATTGCTGGAATCCCGGTAGCGCACTGCTCGGGTTGCAGTGGTTAAAATCCCCTAAGATAAAAATCGGTGCGTCCGGTTTGTTTTGGAGTTGCTGATGGACACAGTCCGCAATGCGAGAGGCCGCCCTGGCTGCATTACCACTCGGTGGGATGTATACAACACAGACAAAAATGTTCCCATAGTCCCTGGGCAAGTAAAAAGGCCTTAAACTTAGACACAAAAGTTCAACGTCTGGTGAACACACTTTATCCTTGACAGCATAGTTTGTACACCACGAGTCTTTTATGTAGACGCAAACGCCCCCTCCTCTTCTTTTCCCCGAGTTCCCATCCCTGTCCAACCGGACATTGGTGAACCCCTGTACCTGAGTCAGTTGGTCTGGAAAATCCTCTTGGAGCCAGGTCTCCGTGAAGGCCAACAAGCAGGCCTCTCTATACTCGTGGCACGTCCTGGTATATAAGCGTAGTTCATCCAATTTATTCCTCAGTGAACGCGCGTTGCTGAAGATGACAGAGGGCAGCGGTGGTCTGTCGCGTCGCCTCCGCAGCCGTTGGCGAATGCCCCCTCTTCTGCCTCTCTTGCGCGGCCTCTGTCTCTCTCGTTGCCGCACTAGATGTCCAGGAATATTTTCCAAAAATCCAGGCGTCGAGATAGCTCCTGGTCGTAGTGCTAGGAGCAACTCCCTTCCATAGCGTAGCACCTGCTCGCTTCCTGCAGGTGAGCTGTTACCGTCGGCGAATTCCACCCAGAGCAGAGGTGCTAGTATTAAGATCACCAAAAGTGTGTGCGCAATCATTGTCCGTATAGGCCACTGAAGACTAGTCACCAGAACTGGACACACGAGACGCTGGACAGACAACGTTCTTTGTGACAAACTTGTTAAAAACGTTAAAAACAAACAAACAATCACACAAGCTCATGCTCAACTCGTGCCCGGGTCGCAACAGAGCTGCGCCACCGGAAGCGCCAGGTGTTGAGAGATATGAGCCATGCACAGTGTGCTTGTTTCTTATCATGTAAAGATAAGAACGCTTTCCTTCACAACCGAAGCATTTGTTTTGAATTACTAGAGAGCACAAACTTACTTAGCCCTACTTGCAGGGCCGTTACGAGACATTTTCACGAGGTCAAATACTGCGCGCTGTACTGCATACTGTACATTTCTTCAGTCAAACTCGTAAGTTCGTGTTCATTACTCCCTGCCTCGAGGATGCGCTCGAGAGTGTTTGATTAGAACACTTGCCTTGTAATGTGTACCTCTGTGTCCTCTATGGTGGTTAACTTACGGCCATGGCCACTTGTAATGGTGAAAAGGGGAGGCGGACAATTTCATAGTGATCATCAGTATAGCTGTCCATGATCTGATAATTAAAAACCACACCACTCAGTCAAAAGAGCAAAATGATTGCTGATGCTGATCCTCAGTTAGGCCCTAACTACTATCCCCATCGTCGTTATGAAGATGATGATGATCATCATCATCGCTCTCTCTCCCTCTTGCCTCCTTTCTCCCTTTTCATTATTTTCTCTTGTTACAAAGCACACCTCACTGTAGCGAAGGGGAGTAGAGTTGCCCAGCTGGGACTCAACCTTCTGGGGTAGTAAACTGGGGCTCTGACCACTACACCAAAGAGCCACACTTGTTAGTGTGGCCTCGTGGCAGCCATCCTGCTTCTGACACCATTTGTAGCGAAGGGGAGTAGCGTTGCCCAATCAGTACTCAAACCCAGACCTTCTGGGGTAGTAAACTGGGGCTCTGACCACTATACCAAAGAGCCAGACTCATTGGTGTGACAGTCAGAAGACACACCCACAACCCTAGTGATGGTCACTCCATCACACTCACATATTCACAAACATATTATAATAATAGCTCATTATATCACGTATGGCTTTTGTTCTGAGAAAGGCAATCATGCAAATTCCCACAACTGCGGGATTTCCCTGCTTGCCATGTGGAAATGTACAGGGTCACAGCATACAGTACATGTCCTGTATCTGCGTCAGTATGCCTTGATTAGAGGCAGTAGCTCAAACAGACTTGACATGCATTGTCTGATGGTGCCTTAATTCCATGCAAAGACGAATAAAAGACCTGAGGGTGAAACTCCTCTCTTCAGTTGGCACCTGTTTTCAGCGTTCAACAACTTTTGATGAACAATACATTTGCCAAGGTATTCAGACAGGCGATGAAGTGGTCAAGCTGCACTGTAAGTGAAATATATTTATTATCACAATAATAAATAACAATAAATATTATTATATAATATGTGTAATAATATAATAATATATAATATATATATATATATATAAATATTATATATTATATATAATAATATAATATTATATTACTGTTTTTATTTTGCAAGTGCTACACTCTCCTCTACTTCATATACTCTTCTCTACCTCACAGCTGGCTCAGTGGGGCAGGATTTGTACTTTCTGAACTAGGAACTGGTGGTGTTTGCCTATAGAAAATAGATCTAGAATCATTTCAATAAAAAATGTAGCCTAATGATAATTTGAATTATTGGTTGGGTGGTTGTTTCAGAGTCTCTCTCTCTCTCTCTCTCTCTCTCTCTCTCTCTCTCTCTCTCTCTCTCTCTCTCTCTCTCTCTCTCTCTCTCTCTCTCTCTCTCTCTCTCTCTCTCTCTCTCTCATGCCTTGTGTTTATGTGCTGTCACGTCACTCCTCAGTTTTCCTTGAGGCACAACTCACTTCCTTGTACAATGGTTGTTCCAGGGAATTTACACACACACACACACACACACACACACACACACACACACACACACACACACACACACACACACACACACACACACACACACACACACACACACACACACACACACACACACACACACACACACACACACACACACACACACACACACACACACACACACCTTGACCCAGGCTTATAGGCTATAGGTGTCTTGAAGGATCAAATTACTTTTCTTTTTTTTTTCCCTCTCAGATAGACACTCCCTTTTCTTCTAAGGTGCTTCCTTGTTCTTGTAAACTCCTGCAATGCTGTCCTGTCAGAGTGCCAGGTGATAACACACCTGTTCAGCAGCATGACACAGCCAGCGCCTCTATGGCCAATGCAATCATCCTCATGAATTATGCAAAGCCCAATGTTGACTCCCACTGGCATTTCCCCTCCCACTATGATTGTTTCCATTCAATATTATGTAAATATGTAGACTGAAGTGTGAAAGTAAAAATTGTGCTGGCCAGAACATAACAGCTCTTTTTTTATATTCACTTTGTTTATGTTCACAACCGTTATTGCCACAAAACCTTTTTTTCACAAGTTAGGCCTACTTGTAACTCCAGAAATTCTTCTCCAGAAAATGTCAAGCCAACCCCACCCACCCCAGTGTATTTGTGTTGTGTCAAGTGCGCCTCACTGTAAAGTACATTACGCACACCACACTGGGAGGGGCCAACCAACTTACCCAAGGACAAAAACGAACTGCCTACTGCCATCAGTGTTACACTTTGGTCGAGAACTATCGGAGGCAGGCAAAGAACGCAGCACAGGACGTATGCAAAAAGTTGCTGTGGCATAGACGCAGGTATGGTATCGGATTACGCTTTCGCTTTCTGTGCACGTGATATTTTACATTAACAGACGCAGGTGTGATTACCACTTCATTGAGGAAAAAACGTTTAGCTAGGCTATTTAAAATATGAGGCGCATAGCAAGGCACATTCGGTCGTTTTAAAGAAATTGTGAAAGAAGTTGTTGCGCACGCTGACATACACAGGAAGTACAGTAAATTTCCTGGTGATAGGCTAAATATGTAAATAGGTCGGCGCGTGTTCGTTTTATTGCGGCTACTCTGTTGGGGTTGTTGGACTGGATACCTGTTAGATTGTTTAAAAACTCAAGGTGAGAAATATTGTTTACAGTGACCCAATTACTTGGGCTTAACATGTATGATCCTCGTCTTCTGTCTGGTAATATTGATTTGTGAATTTTCGTAAATAGCTTGATCTGTTGGCCTACTTATACTGGCTTGACATAAACTTACCCCACTCACTGGCCCCAGCGGCTAGTGGTTTTCCTCTATTCACTTTATTGACCTTTTTATAGCCACAGTCTTTACATCTCAGCTCAGAAGATGAAGTGCTAAAGATCAGTGGTCAAAAGATCAATACCAGTTTTGCTTCCAACATGAGAGTAAATCAGACAAATGGAAACTAAGAAACTGAGAAACTGATCTCTTTCTTGAACATAAAACAATTGATACAGCTGTAACAACAGAACAACAACAGAAACAACACTGGCATTACATAGCCTCCAATAATCTACCTGCCATTCCGGCTCAGCACTCAAACATAGCCAGCTGATTTACCCTTTTCAATCCAACTTCTGTGTTTATTTATGTCCTACATTTATGTCAGTGTTCATAAAACTGCATTCATTTTTTAAAAAGTGCTATCCTAATTGTTCATTATATCTGTTTTCTCTTTTCCACAACACACAGGATGAGCCAATGGAAACAAATCCAGCAGTTAGACATCAAGTTCCTGGAGCAGGTGGATTACTTCTATGACACCTTCCCCATGGAGGCTCGGCAGGTGCTGGCCAACTGGATAGAGGGCCAAGACTGGTATGCTATCGTTTCCTGTGGTGTGGTGACACCCATTACTGGAGTCCCTTTGGCTGGTTAACACCAGACGATCTCACAAGTGAGATCACAAGTGAGGGCATTATGAATGGGTCATTTGGCATATACAAACCCCAACTCCATATAAGTTGGGACGCAAGGTTAATTGTGAATAATAACAAAATACTGCCATTTTCAAAAAATCTGGTTCTGTCATTAGTTGGAGAATGGTACAAAGAAAACATATCAGCCATCAAAAATGACCAAAATTATTGTTTTGGGGGATATTCATGAATTTGTAAATCCAACGCGTCTCAAAAGAGTTGGGACGGGACAATAAAAGGCAGCAAATGTCGAGGAAGACTAAAAACAAAACAAAGGACAAAACGTAACAGTTAATAGCATTAACCGATGAGATGATTTTATATAAAAACAGTGTTGATTCCTATCTTGGACATGATCTCAACAGCTTAAATTGTAGGTGTATTCCTTGTCATATTTTGCAATGTTTTCCTTTCTGTAGTGCTTACAGTGTGACAGGTCTTGACCAAAAGCCAGCCATTTTATGTCCTGCTGGTCCTTATGTTGAAGTTAAGCTGTTAAAACATAGTAGAGAATGCAATTTGTCCTTACTGTGTGGCAGTAATTGAAGGTCTCCCTTCAAAATATAATGCACGAGTGGCTTTTCATGCTGTTCAAAACCCATTTATTTCATTCAGTACTGTATTCAATTCTACAGGTGAGTTAGAACAGCTTAACCAATGTGCTACTGCACCCCCATGCCATCATGGAGGCTGACTTTTGAAGTTAGCACTAACACAAGTTGCATGGTCAATTTTTACTGTAGCACAGGATGTGAAAGACTCTATTATTTTAAAAAAGAATTGACTTCTGCAACTTCTGCTGACGTCTGTAAGCAAAGGACAGTTTCCCATGTCTTCTGGGTCTATTTCAAGTGAGCTCGGGTGGATAGGGGAATGTTAAACCCCTCTATCATTTGCACACATGAAGCGTCCATTTAATATGGTCAAGTTTTCACTAGCTGTAATTCTCGGAGTGCTAGAGTGAGACTACAGCCAATATATATTTCATGATGTCATGAACCTATACAATGATTTTAACGACAAAAATATGTCTTATATACACTCGATCACGGTAAATCAAGGGAATTCAAAACTTTATGTAATAACTATGGTAATTGTTATCTCTGCATTTTTAAATCTGAATGACTCAGCCTCTCTGTGATTGTCTTATACCTGGACACTCAAATTGTTCATCAGTACAATTCATTTTGAAATGTTCTTCCTTGTTGTTTTATCTTATTTGGATGTTAATAACATTTCACTGATCCCCGTCCCAACTTATTTGAGACGTGCTGCAGTTATCAAATTAGAAATGAGTACATATGTCCCCTAAAACAATATTTTTTCTCGGCTTTAAAACTTGATATGTGGTCTTTTCACTATTCTCCATCTAAGGAATGTATTTAATGTTTTGAAAATCATAGCATTTTGATTTTATTCTCAGTTTATCAAACGTCCCAACTTCACCGGAGTTGGGGTTTGTAATATGTAGCCCATAGCCAATTGTGTCAGTTGTAGGCTTATCTATTCAAACCAACTGCAATCATCGCCTTTCCACCCTCCACGCTCTCTGATTGGCTCCCTAGCTCAGGCTCCCTCGCTTAGGGTAGATGCCATGCTGTCTTTCAGATCGGAGCGATTGTGCAGAGCAGCATGGGATTTGGATTTCCCTGGCTAGGGTTCCCTTGGGGGCGGCAGAGAATGCAGGGGGTGTGCAGAATTTTGTCTGCATCGAGGTTGTGATCAAAATTATACTTGTGAACATTATAATTACAATGTAGTACATTATAAACGCCAAATGATAAAACCAAAAGAAATAATATTTTTGGCACACATATAAAGTCATGAAGATATTGATTAATATCGAGATCGCTACACATTGTAATTAGGCTAATCACTTACATCAATTCTTTTAGTGGGTAAGACTGTTGGTAACTTCGGGGGACGTGGCTTGTCTTGCACTCTGGAAAGGGGTGCTTTATTAAAAAAAGAATAAGAACCATGCAGTATCCAATTGTACACCATTGTGGTTATAAGTAGTATGACCTTGCCATCCATAAAGCTCCAGTCAGTTGATATGTCCCTACACATTGCTACCAGACGATAATTTGGTAAGACCAGTGGCCTGTTCCAAACTCCACACTGGGCCCTGTTGGGGTTGAGTGCCCTTAGAGTGTAGGTGAAATTCGAGGGTGAACAGATTTCATTAAACTATGTAACAAACATGCTGAAAAAGTGTACTTAACCCCACACTTTGAAAAATGACAATTTTGAGGGCATCATCTGGGTACTTATCTTCCATGTGATTTTGCCACAATTACAATGAACGCCTTACGTACTCAAACACAGTGCGGAAAGGGTGGGAAGTAGGGATATTTTAACATCGGAAATTCCTTTGCCACTTTGCTTTAGCTGCTTACCATGTAGCTCTTCTGACTAAAATGAGTTGGACTGAACAAATGAGACGACAGATGATACAGATATTACACTCTCACCTGAAACGAACCTGTTTGCACATGGAACGATGCGGTAGCACTACCCTGGCTTGTCAGGAGGAAGATGGCTTGTCAGCACTATGTATAAACTTGGGGGAAGTGAATTGTGAAACATATCATTCCTGTCTCTGTAAAGGTATTGTGTTTTATTTCCAGATTCTTGTGGTGTCTTTCCTGTGGTACACAGGAAGGTGCTAAATGCTTAATATTGCCAATTATTAAATTAATTGACTTAATGACATTTGAAGAAACAGCGTTCTTTGCAAGATTCCTCAGGACTTTGTTCCTGCTGAATAAGAGAATGTAGGCCTACCTGATATTTTTGTGTGGGAAACAAAACAAAACTTTATTCAGATGGTAAATGGACTGTATTTATATAGTGCTTTTCCACTCCTTTGAGCCCTCAAAGTGCTTTACATGTATGCCTCCTATTTAGGCATTCACTCACATTCATACAACGGTGGCCATGGTTTCCATGCAGGGTACCACTCTGCCACAAGGAGTAATTTAAGTATCTTGCTCAAGGACACATTGATTGGGTACAGGTAGAGCGGGGCTTGAACCTGCAACCTTCTGGTTGTAGAACATGCCCCTCTATCAACGGTACCAACATCGTGCCATTTACTTCCAATAGGTAGGCTATTGTTTTGAAGAACTGTGTTGAATAAAACGTTTCCACAGTTTGGACATCATACCCTATACTGTATATCTCCTCTGGTCTCCAGGGAAGAAGCTGCTACCCAGGAGCCCATGGCAACACTGCTCTTCAACAACCTCCTGATCCAGCTGGACCGCCACTGCACCCAGGAGCCCAACTTCCTGCTGAGACACAACCTCAAGAGGATCACACAGCAGCTGCAGGTCAGGAACATCTACAGCCATTGGCCATCTCTGTCTGTCTGTGTCTCCATCTCTGTCTTTCAGTGCACCGTTTTTTTCTGGTCTTCAAGAGTCAAAATCTGCCATATTCCAAATGCCCATCTCAAAAATGTCCCACAATGCCTCCCATCTGAAAAATCCAACCTTGCTGCCACACAGACCTAGATTTAACTAGGCCGATACAAACTAATTTAATACAAACTAATTAAATGGGCTGCCACAATCAGGCCAAAATCTCTTTCATTACATTACACTTAGCTGACGCTTTCATTTTTTCAACGCGACATACAGTTATTATTTTTCAGGGTATTGGTTACAGTCCCGGGAGCAATGTGGGTTTAGGTGCCTTGCTCAAGGGCACTTCAGCTATAGATGGAGATGTAGGGAGAGGTCAGGGGGGGTTTGAACCTGCAACCCCTAGATTGAAAGACCAACTCTCTAACCACTAGGCCATGGCTGCCCCAATATGCCAATATGCCTGTTGTAACTCCACTCATCTACATTTGCATCTGGGGCATCACTGGGGATTGCACTATGATCTTGAAACGGAGGAGAAAGCGCAGAGCAACGCAGATGCAGTCTTTTTTTATTTTAATGGTTTCACAACATATCAATGGACTAATGACTTCATCAGATCTGAGGAAGATGGTTTGATATTGAAGCGTTAGTCCATTGATATGTTGTGCACCAATAAAAGAGCAGAAAAGGTTGCAGCTGTAAAACTTGTGTGCATCTGTGAAGCTTCCTCTTTATGATTTTTTTTTTGTTTTAATACAAGCTCTCATCCTTTTTTCACTTTGTCAGCCCACTTTCAGAGCTTTTAGGCGTAGTAGCACTGTCATGACCGTATGGTTGTACTGCACTACATACTATTTTACACAACTTCCCTCGATTAGTTTTGTTCTCACTCTCACACGGTTATGTCCGGGTGCGAGCAATTCAAACTCAATGCCGACAGATAAGGAAGTGAAAAATGACACGGGAAGATGCATCTCTAACCGAAGGCACTGTAGATCCACGTTCACTGTACATGGCACAGTCACCAAGGCCATTAGGTTTACGTGCAGTACACTCTTATATTCTCTGTGAGGGTACTGACGGACGTGCACTTCCTAGAACGATTTGTAATCAACTTCTTCGGCACATTTCTCAGCAGGCACGTTTTCTACTAGCAAGGCAAAGAGCAGCAGTTACGTGGACGTAAACACAAAAGCATGCCATATTGCCCAGGCAAATGTGTTGCAGGCATAATCGTGCTGAGGAAGCAATATATTTGGCCACAAGACAATTAAGGTGATATTACGCCAACTTCTAGTCATTTTAAAAATGAAGACTCATTGTCAACAGATATTTATTAGAGGATTCTTAGCGTGATGCTTAGTTACTGCTTTGTCCTACCACTGATGTTGCACAAAGTATTGTATCACTCTAGAGGTCATAGATGTCGAGATATATTAGATCAGGTGCATGGAGCAAAAGAGAAAAGCTCACAAAGCAAGTTTGGTTTTTACACTAATGAAAAGACACAAGGTTTGGCACAAGAAGCTTCTTGATTGAGAGCACAGCAGGCAGACATTTTAGCATGTGTCCAATAGTAGGTGTCCAATTGTAGTTGTCAGTACTGCTATTGCTGTATGTGTTACCATTCATAGTGCAGATGGTGAAAAAAGGATGACAGGTACAATATACTTTTCTATACCATAAAAGATAGTCCTACAGACCGCTATCCTGAAGTGGTCCGTAAGAACCTTTTTCTTAGTGAGAGAAAAATGAGGTAGAGTTTGTCACACACTTGGCGCCTGCGCAACATGCAAGGTGACTTCCGTGGAAACACACCTCAGCAGAACTGAGAGGCCTGTGGTCGGGGGCTCTGGTGTCGTTTTGGGGTAGGACGCTTAAGTTGAGAGGAAAGCTCTTAGGCCACAGAACACGCTTCACAAAGGAACACAAGAGTAACACTGTTGACTCCTGTTGACCACTTTGGTGTTTGAGGACTCCGTGTGTTTCATTCATTGTTTTGCAGTAGGACTTTAATGTTGATATGAGAGTGCTGGGGCCACAGAACGCTATCCATTAAAGAGCATACGCATAGAACTGTTCCCTCTTCTGGGTAGGTTAGACACGTGTGTTCCATTCATTGTTTTTATGATAGGATGTTTTTAAGTTGATAGGGAAGCACGTAAACCACAGAACACACAATAACAAAGCACTTTTGACTCGTCTGGTTACCATGAGCATCATTGTTTGAGAGCTATATGCCTTTCATTCATTTACCATCAACTTCCTACAGTATTTAAAAAGGTGAAGGGTCATCATCTTTAGTGACATTGCCAGAGCAGGCACTTTTTCCACATTCCACTTGGTATCAAAAAAACAAAATTAAAAACACGATCTAGTTTCAAAACCCAAGTTTTTCCCCCAATGTATTTTTTTTTCAAAATGTGCTTATATTTCTACTGAGCAAGCTGTTTTTTTGCAGTGAGTGGGTAGTGCAAGCCGTTTGGCTTAGTCAGAGACCGATGAGCGGCGGGTGGGTGACCACAAAGTCTGAAATTCCCTTGTAGAGTGGGAGCTTGATGACGATGAGGTCTCAGAGTTAGCCCAGTCGTCCACAGCCATCCTGACAGCAGCTGCACATGTGCATTTGTGTGTGTGTGTGTGTGTGTGTGTGTGTGTGTGTGTGTGTGTGTGTGTGTGT
Source organism: Engraulis encrasicolus (assembly GCF_034702125.1). Taxonomy (NCBI): domain Eukaryota; kingdom Metazoa; phylum Chordata; class Actinopteri; order Clupeiformes; family Engraulidae; genus Engraulis; species Engraulis encrasicolus. The sequence continues at coordinate 30,675,622 of NC_085869.1, read as the reverse complement.
GTGTGTGTGTGTGTGTGTGTGTGTGTGTGTGTGTGTGTGTGTGTGTGTGTGTGTGAGAAAGAGAGAGAGAGAGAGAGAGAGAGAGAGAGAGAGAGAGAGAGAGAGAGAGAGAGAGAGAGAGAGAGAGAGAGAGAGAGAGAGAGAGAGAGTGTGTTTGCATCTGAGTCATCATGATTTCGATCAAAATGTTTTCTTGCCGCTGCGTGTTGGTGTGTGGGCAAATAGGTATTTCTCCCTTGAGAAACCCAGAGGGACTGAACAGGGCTGACAAATGTCAGGGCTTTTGTTTTGCTCAGTGACTGGTACTGAGGAATTAACACGCAGCCTCAGAATAGGGGGCAGTGAGACAGAAGGGTGCCAAGAGAGCGGTGTTGCACTTTGATGTGTGATCTTTTTTCTCGATTGGGTGAATTGAAATTAGGATGCCATCTGATTTGCCCCACTTTTTTATTTTATCAAAGTGGAGAGCATGGTCCTGAAAGTTGTGGAATGCAATGAAAGTTGTTCTACTTTCAGTTTTGGTCAGGGCATTGAAGATGCTCTGTTACTCAATCACTTGTGCAATATGAGTCTTGTCTTTTTTACATTTTCTCATCAATGAGTCGATTTTTCTTTCAAACAAGAGTGGGGTGTGAATGTAAATGTAATGTTGAAAACACCATGTTGCACAAATACTGTGAGAATTTTTAGTTTTGGTTTCAACTTTTCTGTCCGTATTTTTTCGGCTTTGTTTGCTATTCTTGCTTTGACAAACAACATCATAAAAAAGAGATAAAAGAGAAACAGTAGGACAACAGCTGAAGCATCACAGCAAACAGCAAACTCACATCCTCTCTGTTTGCATCCTGTGTGTAAGCGGGTCCACGAAATAACACACTCATAGCTATACTCACTGTGCAATGTACACATTGTGCAATGCACACATTGTGCATATTGTGTCATCTAAGTTTGCACTGGGGAGTATTCCGAGAAGATGGTTCAGTAGTAATCCAGGTAAAGCTATCCTCATGGTAAATCATCCAATAGAGGAGCCCGTAGGCCTCATTTTCTTAAATAAATTACAACTGCTGGCTATCTATTATGAAGTTTACCCCTTCCTGTAGAGTTAACTGTGGCAGGTTTATCACTTAACCATGTTAGTGGAATAGCCCCTCAGGTCCATAGCAACACATGTTGTGCATTGTGTCATGGTGAAGATGTGCTTCATTGTGCCCTGGAGTAAGGCATAACCCCACATTGCTTTGGGTGCTGCAACCATTACCTTGTACCTAAATAACTGTAAGTCGCTTTTGGATGAAGGCGTCAACTTAATTTAATATAATGTAAAACGTCATTCACATCCACATCTAAATTAAAGGATATACTTACATGTCCTCATTCATTTAGATAGGCCCCAAGCGCAAAATAGATGCTGAAAGGTGCGGATAAAATGGATGACCTAATACTCTGTGCTTCTCTCAGGGGTTGTGTTCCTGGACAAGGCGACACCCTGAATTGGTATAACCCTCTGGGGACTGTAATACTGTATAAACATTAGTCTGTACCTAAATAAATGTAAATGGGTGCTGGGACTTCGGTCCTTTGTGGAAACGCCTAACACTGAATTCTCTGCCTCTTCCAGATGAAGTACAAGAATAACCCAGTGCAGGTGGCTGTGATCATCTCCGGATGCCTGAGGGAGGAGAGGAGGATCATAGCTCTGGCCAGCGTACAAGAGCAGGTAAAAAGGCAGGATATAGGGAAGATGAAATCTAGAATGATAAATGACACTGCTAAACATTGTGTCCAAACTGTTTCATAGAGCGATTGGTAATTCTGAACAATTGTGCTATTCCATGGGTTGTAAGCCAGCATACAAGAGCAGGTTAAAAAACCTTAACCAGGATATAGGGAAGGTCAAACAGTTCAACTCACACAACCTGGCTGCTGTCTTCACAGTCCTTTAAAGCAACGACAATTGGGTTTTCGGTAACACTTTATTTTAGGGACACATCTATTAGCACTAATACATACAATATTAATGCCTGTGTAAGTAACTTGTAAGGCATGTACTAAGCAAAATAAGACAGTTGTTAAGCATGTTTTGACAAATGTCTTGTTCATGCCCAATTAGGGATTTATTACTAATATAACCTTAGTAAGGACCAGTAAATATTTCTATTTATTAGTAGGTAGTAAGTGGCAGAATACAACGTGTATAAGCTCCCGACACACTGTGTGAACAAACCCTGAACAGTGTGAAAACAGATGCGGAATAAGGGTCCCTATTCTAAAGTGATGCATTGGTCAGCCCAGATGGCTCAGGGCCTCCGCACTACCAAAGTCCCCCTTGTTACCTAGGGCCCCCACACCACCCAGCCCCGCACTTCCTAGCGCCCCCGATCTACAAAGTGTAAGGGTATATTAAAGAACCTATTTATACCCAGCTGAGTTGTCTAGATTTCTCTTTTTCATATCAAGCTGTGGAAGGTAACAGGAGCCTTTATATAGCAAGGATTGAAAGTACACTTGTCAATGGTGGTGGGTTGGTGAGATGTAATTTTTTTTTCATGTACCACTGAGTTTTAATTGTTAAAACAGATGCGGAATAAGGGTCCCTATTCTAAAGTGATGCATTGGTCAGCCCAGATGGCTCAGGGCCTCCGCACTACCAAAGTCCCCCTCGTTACCTAGGGCCCCCACACCACCCAGCCCCGCACTTCCTAGCGCCCCCGATTTACAAAGTGTAAGGGTATATTAAAGAACTTATTATACCCAGCTGAGTTGTCTAGATTTCTCTTTTTCATATCAATCTGTGGAGGGTAACAGGAGCCTTTATATAGCAAGGATTGAAAGTACACTTGTCAATGGTGGTGGGTTGGTGAGATGTAATTTTTTTTTCATGTACCACTGAGTTTTAATTGTTAAAACCCCCAAAATAAATGCAGAACATTAGAATAATAGTTTTGAAGCAAAACTAATCTATTCTTTTGTGATAATTAAGTTAATGTTTGAGAACATTAGCTTCAAGAAGTGCAGTGCATGATGGGTATGCAAACTAGGCCAACAGCCAACCTACACAGCTCTGAGCCTACGTCCTTAGCTCCTCCCCTCACTCCTGAAATTTAGATGCTATCCAAACAATTTGCTATGTACGTAACAACAGAAATATTATCATTGCTGCATTGGCCATGCATTGCATTTCTGACTAAGGGCGTACCCATCATGCACTGTACTTCTTGGAGCTAAGTTTCTCAAACATTAACTTATTTATCACAAAGGAATAGCTTAGTTTCGCTTCCAAACTATTACTCATCGTTATATTCTGCATTTATTGTAGGGTTTTTACAATTAAAACTAATTGGTGTATGAAAAAATGACATCTCACCACCCACCGTCATTGAGAAGTTTACGTCCAATCCTTGCCATATAATGCTTCCAATTACTCTCTCACATGTTGAGTAGAACAAATGAGATCTACATATCTAATGTAACTATTGAAGATTCAATAATGAGCTTCCCAGGGGGGTTGGGGTAGAGTAGGGGCCCTAGGTAGTGCGGGGTCCCTAAGCCATCTGGGCTGAGCAATGCATCACTTTAGAATAGGGACCCTTATTCCACATCTGTTTTCACACTGTTCAGGGTTTGTTCACACAGTGTACCAGGAGCTTATACACATTGTATTCTGGCCCTTACAGCTTACTCATAAATAGAAATCTAGGTCTACTAGGTCCTTACTAAGGTTATATTGGTAATAAATCCCTTATTGTGCATGAACAAGACATTTGCGAATAAATGTCTAACAACTGTCTGATTTTGCTTAGTACATGCCTTACAAGTTACTTACTAAGGCATTAATATTGTATGTATTAGTGCTGATAGATGTATCCCTAAAATAAAGTGTTACCGGGTTTTCTTTCAAACTTAAAATAATGTCTCCTAAATACAGTAGTCCATTATTAAAATTTCTTTTTAACCCTGTTAGACACGCCCCCTTCTATGAATTAGCTGTCACCAGAATGGTAATGTCCAAGTTGCAATATATTACTAAAGGCCCTGTCCACTGTCATAGTGGTGTAGTACTATGGTGGTAAGGTTTTTTTTCAGTGACTTTTACACCGTCCCAGTGGTGGAACGACGTGTGTTAGACTGATTCGTTAACTTTTAAAAGCACTTGTGTAGTTGCTTCCATCTATTGATTATTATAGCAATCAGTCTATCTAGCCGGTCACTTCGATCAGACAATCTGTACGAAAAATGGCCTTGGACAGTTCAATGCTTTAGTGCTCTTTCAGAAAAATATCTATTCAAAGAGCAAGATGGAAACATTTGGCATTGCATAATGCCATGATGGAATCACAAATTGCCATGGAAGTTAATAAGTGTTGTCAAGTAGACTCACACCATTAGGCAGAAAGCTCTTTGTCAAGTCATTTCCTGTAGTCTGCATGTCTAGATTCTCAGCAGTGTGGAAAGAGGCACCTTTGTTTCTGCATTGTGGGGCCACTTGGGTTCAGGGAGGAAACACTTACACAGGCCGTAGCTGGGAGACTTTAGTAACACTTAAAAAGTCGTCAACACCTGACCTTTGATGCTTCTTATCTGTTGATGATATTACCGCAGAAATGATTCTGCAACATGTTGTGCACTGTGCATACAGTAGTGCAAGTAACCCTATTGGACCAGTCTGGAGGGACGTAACAACAACGTCACTTCTAAAAATTTCAGACATCACTTCTGAAATATTTTGGCACCAACAGTTCACAAGAAGCTTGCCAAATTGTTGATTTCCACTGAGCTGTCTTACATAATGTTCTCCCAGTAAAGACATGTGATGTGGTTGGAATGGTTTTTGGTTGGTTTTATTTTGTTCTCATTGAACGATAGTTCCTAATGTCTGCTGATAATGGGAAATGTGTTAATATAAGGCTTG
>NC_085869.1:30658210-30665710 GCF_034702125.1 Engraulis encrasicolus | reverse complement strand
AGCTAGTCCAGTCTTGTGACAATGGTCCTGAAGTATTCTTTTCTTCCTTAGTACTCTACAATCACATCTCCAGAAATCTGAAATGCAGAACCCATTTCTTATAACACACTTAATCTCTCAGACAATAGAGACATGTAGAAATTCCAAGGCACTCGTCTCCTTCAATAATCATAATAAAAACATTTTAATAATGTAAGCTACATGTAGTTGATGACAAACATGTTGCTATTTTATCTTTTGTTAATGATGAACTAGTTTACATTAATTTTGAGGCTTATTATTTATATTTGTTTTTAACAGTGACCATTCACACCATTTGAAGAGTTTCTTAAAGGGACACTGTGCAGGAAATGGTCAAAAAGGTACTGCAACTATGCTGCTTATTGAAATTGGGCTGCCTATTGCCAAATTTGATCTTTACATGAAAATTTACTAAGTATTAAGCAAATATTTTCTAGTATGGTCCAAGTACAGTCATTTTTGCAGCTAAAAATGGCTATTTTTGGAAATTCAAAATGGGGGACCATGGAGAAGATCCCCCTTTTCATGTATGAAAAGTGCATTTTTTCCAGTCATAATGAATACTTAGAATTTGATGCTGGTGGTAAGTATTCATGAAAAGGGTAACATTAGTGAATGGGCAGCATGAATTCTGGAAATAAACAACTAAAAATCTCACACAGTGTCCCTTTAAGAATATTAATACGATTTTCAAGACAAGTGGCAAGATAGGAATTCCAAACTTTTTTTTCTACTCAAGACCATTTGATGGAGTGGATTATATTTGCTACTTGTTACTGTGCTGTCACTGAAAACATCTGAAAGTGTTCTGCCATCTACACTCTTTTTCTCTGTCCTCGTAGGTTCACTCTGACAGCCCAGAGCTTATTCCAGATCAAACGGCAGCTTGACAAACTGGGCGAACTCATCCACAAAGTCACATACGAGAGCGATCCCATCCCCTTACAAATACCACAGATGGAGGAACAGGTCAAGTTCCTCATATACCACCTCGTCAAAAGGTACAGTGCTAGTCTGTAGTGTGTGTGTGTGTGTGTGTGTGTGTGTGTGTGTGTGTGTGTGTGTGTGTGTGTGTGTGTGTGTGTGTGTGTGTGTGTGTGTGTGTGTGTGTGTGTGTGTGTGTGTATGCTTTGTGCTGTGTGCGTGTGCATGAATGAACCTTTAAAACAAATTCTCTGGAACACCCAAGGAAGTAATGTGTGCCTGACAGAAGGTGAATGTGATGTAACAGTGCATGGACACTGTAATACAATACATTATAAATACTTCTCTATTGTGCAGTGTTTTAGCGCAATTCACTGACAGGCTTTATTCATTACCCATGGTGCACCAGGGTCCGAGTCATTTCCCAGCCCTACCCCATCTCTCCCTCCCTCTTCCTATCTGCTCTCTAACAGTGCTTCCTGAATAAAGGATAAAAATGAAAGGAAAAAAACATTTTAAATTATATTTGCGTAGCCTGTTTGCATAGATGGGTCCGCCAAAGAAAAAAAAGACACAGACAGCTACATTACAGCAACATTGCTATGACATTACTGAGAGCCGTAGCCTCTTTGTGCAGTTGGGGTCGACGGCCTAGTCACTATTTGCTGAAAATACTCAACTATCATCACAACATTGCTATGACATTACCAAGAGCCTTAAGTAACAGATATAGTCACTACAATTTTGGTGACAGTAAGGTTATAGCATAGGCTCTGCCCAAAGAGGTTAATATTGTGTTAGATGCTTCAGTGCTGGAACTTGGAGCATTATGTTTTAGAGTGCATACTGCATATAGACATAATGTGCCATGCATGTAATCACAGAGTGGCTTACAAAGCACAGCATGGTGTTGTGGGTTTGACAACCCAAGCAAGGAAATAACAAATTTACAAGTTTCCCTCTGTGGTGTGTGCAAATGTGCTGCACACACAAGGCATAAAACCAGGAGTTCACTTGCTTTCCTCTGATGGAAGTTTTTTTCCCTTTTGCTGCATCACCATTGCATGTTTTTTACAATGTTCCCCTTGTTGGTTGTGTGGGAGAGGCAAGGTAGTTTGGTGTCTACCATTAGTACTGTATATACTGTACAGTATGTTCTAACCTATTGAGTTGAAGCACAGTATAATGCAAAAGCTCTAACCTTTGAGAAAGGGTGTACCATTACAGACATCCTCAAAGCTTTTGCATAATGTAGGAGATCATTTTCAAAGTGCATTTTTTTAATCATGTGCATTGACTTCTTATGCCATAGTCTGTCTGCCATTTGATCTGTCAGAAAGCAGTTTTCTTTGTGCGTGTGTCCATAAGGTTTGCATGCGACAGAGAGGCCTGTCTTTGTTCATGGCGCAGTGGATGAAATATCTACCTGCTCTTACAGGCATTTGCCATTAATATTAACCTCTAATCTAAATGTTTATTGTGTTTCTCTTTTTCCTGCGCTTGATTGGAGGAAGCATGTCATATCATAATATCATAATGAGGTCATGTGAGAGGAACTCAACGTCCGCAAAGGGCTCCCAACCCAGAATAAGTGAATAATCTTGGTTTACACAGCTCGCTTTATCCTCATTGTCCTCACTGGCCACAGGTCGAGTGACCTAGATGTTTTTCTTACTGCCATTCTTTTGGTTTAGCAGAAAAGCCACAGGGCAGCGGGGTGGAGCTCTGGTTTTCTTCCGCAGCAAAACAGAGGTGTGAACCAACCAACTGTGTTGTGTTTGTCATCAGTGAGGGACTCCACATAACAAAGTGCAGCATGCTCTTATTCAAAGAAGAGTGTGTGGAAATGCAGATGCTTCTCTCTGCCAGGATAGACCGTCACGGTTGAGTTCAAGAGTTGGATGGTGGAACACAGCTTCAGGACTCCAAGTTATCAAAAATATAATCGCTTTTTATTTGTATAGCAAAAATAAATGTGCACGTGGGCAAACAAAATATGACACGACCTAACATATAAGCATATATCAAAAGTTCAGACTTTTGCTGCAACAATGTTTCAATACACCTGCTTAACTCGCTGCTCTCATCAACAGCTTCAAGGACACTGCTCTCCGGTTAACAGCAGTTCCTAATTTTGCAGCATGGAGTCAGCTCCTCCGATTATCAGCTGATTGCTCCCACCTGCTCGTCCCCACTTACCTGGGGTTTTAAACTTTGCGCACTATGGCGCCAACCAATTACACTCTAATTGGTCTCTACTCTTGAACCAATAAGCACAATCGAGTCTTAAACTGAACAAAATCCTACTCTAACATTGTACTGCACATCATAATCATTACAGAAATCAAAACAACAAAACACATACATAAATACATTTTGCCACGACACTTCACCCACACAAAATAGACAAAAACCCTGACAAATACAACACCCGACACATAACTCCCGCCCCTCCAACCACACATTTCCCATTCCCAAAGTCACGGTGATGTTAAGGTCCTGCCAGCGAGGGCGCGCTTCCCCGTGACAGTGCGACAATGCAATGAGAAACGTCAATGAAAGGAGTCCAATGTTTCCGAGCTCGCTGGAATATTCAAACATTTAGGAGTCACTGTGTTCGCGGGCCTGCGTGCCCGTGTGTGAATGTATGCGTGTATGCGTGTGCGCTTCTTGCCAGTTTCATGTCTCCCAGTGCGTAAAAAGCACCAGAAATAAATAGCGCAAGATTTGCATAGTCTTTAAAACGTAAAACAGTGAGAAAGGAAGGTCACTTTCTCACAGAGTGGATTTTATTTATATATGTTTTTGTTTTATTCATTGATATTTACGTTATATTTATACGTCCCCATAAGCAAGGTGAATGATCTCAGGCATTGTGTCAGAAGTCAAGCATGAAACGGTTAATACAATAGTTAGATCCGGTCAATACATTTTGCTATATCTAATTGGACAAGACACCTTCTACGGGCATTCCATGCCACGCTAGACAGCAGGATGTCCAGACAGACATCCTGTCCGGAGACTCCTCACACACCTTCAGTAGTAATCACTCTGCCATGGGTAGAATGTAACCAGGTGGGTTAATTTTGAACTTGCCAACATTCCATCCATATGCTACTACGGAGAAAGCCTGAGAGGCTGAAAAAATAAACAAGCAAGACGTTGGGTCATCATAATAGTCCAAGCATTTCTACATAAGACAAACTAGACTGCCTGTGCAGTCGCCTTCGACTGCTTAAGGTATATCCCCGAAACGCGACGCTTCCAGTCCCCAATCATTCCTACCACTCCCGTCCACCTTTTCATGAACGTTTATGATAAATACAAAATATAAAATAAATATATTTAATATCTATACATAGATCAATGACGTGCATAGGCTTAAAACCAAATGACTATTGTGAAAATGAAGGAAAAAATGGGGCAAATGGTAACACTGTTTTAATGGTTCACTATTACAGTGGATATACCACATTAGGTACAGTGTAATAACCAGTGTAACAATATTCAATACCACGTCATACCAGTGTGACACCATGTACCAATTTTGTACTTATATCATGTAGGCTATTTGTGTGTACGTGGTATTACATGGTATTGCATATTTGTACACTGGTATTACACTAGTATTACATGGTATTACATATTGTTACACTGGTTATTACACTGTACCTGGTATTGCCTATTTTTACACTGGTATTACACTAGTATTACATGGTATTAAATATTGTTACACTGGTTATTACACTGTAGGCCTACCTGATATGGTAGATTCACTGAAATGGTGAACCATTAAATTAAGGAGTTACCGGGCAAATCAATCCACCCAGTCAGAAGTTATGGGCCTAATAAAAATTCCACCATTTTGAAAGTGTTGACCTCCAAACTCGAATCACTTCATGAACCTACCCTGCAGCATTCACACACCAAATCTGCGACAAATCCATCCACCCGGTCAGAAGTAATGGGCCAAACAAAAATCTGGCCATCTTGAATTCGGCCATCTTGAAATTGTTGACCTCCAAACTCGAATCAGTTCATGAACCTACCCTAGAACATTCACACACCAAATCTGGGACAAATCCATCCACCCGGTCAGAAGTTATGGACCAAACAAAAATTCGGCCATCTTGAATTCGGCCATCTTGAAAGTGTTAACCTCCAAACTGTAATAAGTTCATGAACCCACCCTAGAGCATTCACACACCAAATCTGGGACAAATCCATCCACCCAGTCAGAAGTAATGGGCCAAACAAAAATTCGGCCATCTTGAATTCGGCCATCTTGAAATTGTTGACCTCCAAACTCGAATCAGTTCATGAACCTACCCTAGAACATTCACACACCAAATCTGGGACAAATCCATCCACCCGGTCAGAAGTTATGGACCAAACAAAAATTCGGCCATCTTGAATTTGGCCATCTTGAAAGTGTTAACCTCCAAACTCTAATCAGTTCATGAACCCACCCTAGAGCATTCACACACCAAATCTGGGACAAATCCATCCACCCGGTCAGAAGTAATGGGCCAAACAAAAATTCGGCCATCTTGAATTCGGCCATCTTGAAAGTGTTAACCTCCAAACTGTAATCAGTTCATGAACCCACCCTAGAGCATTCACACACCAAATCTGGGACAAATCCATCCACCCGGTCAGAAGTAATGGGCCAAACAAAAATTCGGCCATCTTGAATTCGGCCATCTTGAAATTGTTGACCTCTAAACTCCAATCAGTTCATGAACCTACCCTAGAACATTCACACACCAAATCTGGGACAAATCCATCCACCCGGTCAGAAGTTATGGACCAAACAAAAATTCGGCCATCTTGAATTCGGCCATCTTGAAAGTGTTAACCTCCAAACTCTAATCAGTTCATGAACCCACCCTAGAGCATTCACACACCAAATCTGGGACAAATCCATCCACCCGGTCAGAAGTAATGGGCCAAACAAAAATTCGGCCATCTTGAATTCGGCCATCTTGAAATTGTTGACCTCCAAACTCGAATCAGTTCATGAACCTGCCCTAGAGCATTCACACACCAAATCTGGGACAAATCCAAACATCCGTTCAAAAGTTATCGCGTTACAACGAAAGACCTTACGCGGCGGCGGCGGCGGCGGCGGCGGACGCGGCGGCGGCGGTGCACGCAAAACCATTACATCCCCGACGCTCCGCGTTTCGGGGATATAATAATGAGACATAAGAGCAAGAGATGTTGAGTATGTTTGGTATAACGACCCAACGAGGTGACCGGTTCTTCAAAGTAAAGGGCAGTATAGTTCTCAATTACAGGTAGACTGCAAAATTAACTTTAACCAGTTTTTGGTCACATACACACGCCTCCTTAAGACACTGTCAGTTGTTTGGTTGGTACGTCGGTCGGGCAGAAAGTGGTTTGCATTTCGAAGGTTTTGGACACGAATCAGTTTTTGGGACATTGTTTATAATTTCAAGCACTGAATCGTTAATTGATTTGTGCTCTGCTATTTGTGCCTGTACACGTGGCAGCATGTACCATTATGCAATTAGGGCGGAATTCTCCCGTCTCCATTTAAGTCTGTTTTACACACGCACCATTTACGCACTTCGATCCTGCGCGCATTCTCCCCTCTGAAATATTACCACACCCCTCGCGCTTAACTCCTGAAAAACAGCGCATAGCCCAACATGGGCGTGATATATGCTGAATGGGGGGATGAGTCTTCCCCGGCTTCATCAGTTGTGGTTTCAAAGAAACCACGGAGCATGGATTTTCAGATCAACCATGTGAAAACCTAGGCAGTCCATTGAGATCCAAAACTGAACTTTAACTTTGAATTTAGAACCACGTGCCAAAAGTCCTCGTGCAAAAGCATCTCAAAATCTAACCTCAGCTCATTTTCACAAACACAAGGCGAGTAGTGGAGGTGAGATAATGAGATGGAAACGCAATGTGTACCTTTGGCTGGAACTCAGCTGAGCGTTTTGGTGCGCAACAGGTTGATTGAAATAATAAACATGATGAAACGTTTTGTTAAAAATGGAGTTTGGCGTGTTGCCTGGACAATTCCGGAAATCAAAAACTGATTTAAAATGCTGATCATTCCCACAGTTAATTCCCACAGTAACAAACACATTGTATTTGCTGACTTTTAAAAGTGCTTCTCCGCTTCTCTGTACAGCAACGTGACATTAATATCATTGGAAATATGTGGATCTCAGCTGTCCGTCAGTATATTACACTTAGACTACATGCATGCTGAAGAATGAACAAGGAAATCGATCATCATGAAAAAACAGACTTTATATTCTGTCGCAGACATGGGAATTAATTGGACATGGGCGTGCAATGCCAAGCCAGGACTTAAACACGCAGCTGATGGGGTGTAATAGAGACCAGAAGCGAAATGCCAAAGACATGCTCTGATATGTAGGCCAACCTTTTTACGTTTAGCTGTAATCACATTCAGGAGATATTTTCTGCCTTACAAAAACAGAAAGGACAACCTGTAGCCTACCTCAGTAGGTGGTGGTTTTGTATGTCGGGCATTCAGTTCAGAAAGTTTAA
>NC_085869.1:30598210-30655710 GCF_034702125.1 Engraulis encrasicolus | reverse complement strand
GTGTGTGTGTGTGTGTGTGTGTGTGTGTGTGTGTGTGTGTGTGTGTGTGTGTGTGTGTGTGTGTGTAGGGATACGCCACAAGGCAAAGTGTGAGTATCTGTGGCTTCCTGTTGTTCTTTGTAATGTAGAGGCCCCTGTCACAGTCACACAGTCGAAAAACAAGACGCTAATAATGTAACAGCCAGAAAACAACCAAATAAAATGTTTTCAATTATTTTATTACAGTTCCATTCTCTGCTATTACATATGCAATATAAAACTCCCTTTGTATATTGTCTTTGTGTTACTAGCCTACTTATAGGCCTATGTCTATTACCTATATATAGGTTATATCTCTTACTTGACTGTTACATTCACTAACCCCTGTTGCACTGGACTATTTTTATTAAACCTTGCTCTTTTTTAAACAAAGAGCCTTTCAATGCACTAACCCTGCTTGGCTTGTGTAATCTGTACTTCAACACATATTGTATGCTACTGGTTATGTTTTTGTTTGTAAATTGCTTTGCATTAAAGCATCTGCTACATGTAATGTAATGTGACATCATGTGATAATGTAATATTGTCCTCTCTGGTGCCTGCTTTAGGAATAGGCAATTCTTCATCCTCACCCAGAACACAAAGGTGATGGACGTGGAGGAGTCTTCTAATGGCTGCCTATGTGTGGAGTTCAGACACCTGGTAATGCCCACTTCCACAATACAGTGTCATCGTTATCGTTAGCCCCTCTGACTTATTCATGTACAGTGTACTTGTACAGAGTGTTTTATGCCTAGATGTTAGGGTCTTTTTACAACTTTATAGAGCTAGGAGAGGAGAAAAATCTGAACACCTTTTAGCCTGTGCCAGCTAAAGCAGACACACAGCAGAGAGGAACAACAGTGTTCGTCAAACCGTATGGTACAGTGCAAGTACATACAGTAACGTTACATGCTTTTACGTTTGAATGTCTAAACAGTAATTAATCTACCACAGACAGTTAAAGAAAGTGCTAACTAATTAGTAATTTACTATGATGACAAAGAGTAGGTGCCAGAATTTGTTCAATCCGGAAGGTTTAGTGGTATCACAAGAACCATGAGACCTACTACCTCTCTGTAACAGTTACTGGTGTTGCACAAGAGACATATTGCACTGGTAACAGAACTGTAAAGTACTGTTACGTGTCCCCACATATCTCTACTGAAAGATTTTTAATTACTTCTCTTTTACACTTCTTTCCCTGCAGCAATTGAAAGAAAAAAAGTTCAGTGGCACAAAAGGAAATGAGGTAGGTTGCGACATTTGTTTACCAATCTTGCAACTTGCTATAAGAGGATGCACAAGACAAGACGCATGCTCACATAAAGACATGCGCACACAAAAGAACAGACACGCACAAACACACACACACACATGCATGCACAACGCACACATGCACAACACACGCACACAAGTGTGTGCGCACACATGCATTCCACATACACACACACACTTTCACTCTCACACAATCTCACTCGAGACGAGAGTACATTGCATGACAGGGTTGACCATGACCTAAAAACGAGCACTCGTTATACAGTTTTAGTTGTGTCTGAGTAAACATAGACCAACACAGACACACATATAGTACACATGGTGAATGAGGTGTGCTTTTCAGGTTTTTCTCTTGTGTCAAGTGTGTCATGGAGTTTTCTGTATGTATTAATAATACTAATTTGAAAACTACCACCACGATGGAATTTACAACAACTACTGCTACTACTACTACTACTAGGCTGCTGCTGCCCCTCCTCCTCCTCCTCCTCCTCCTGTTACTACTACTACTACCACTTCTAATGATAATAATAATAATAATAATACTAATAATAATAATAATGATGATGATGATAATAATGATGATGATTGTGATAATTATTAATAATAGTAATTTTATTCATAAATATGATTGTAATCAGGCCCAAAGTTTAAATGGACAGTGGTCTTCATTATTCAACTGTAACCATGGAAAATACAGTAGCCTAATCATTCAGCGTTTCCCCCACGAAGTGAAATAAACTGCTTAAACAGCAGAGGGCGACATTGCACAATATGCCTATGAGGTGACACGGACACTTAGACATGTGACCTTTGGCACTGTCTCTGCTGTCTGGCTTATGGGACAAAACAAGTACACTTTCATCTTTCATCTAATGCAGTGGTTCCCAAACTTTTCCCCCTGATTCCCCCTTGTAGATTTCAATGTGGTTCGCGCACCCCCTAAGTGAATATTGTGGTGTGCTGAAGTATGATTCACTGGACATTATGCACAGTTGTTTTGGGGAATCCTATTTACCAACAGTTAAACTACACTTCAGATGGACCATCCCAGCATACAATTCACCATACAATTAAAAACTACTTCATGTTCATTAATGCTGGATAAAAACTCACATATCCAGTCCACCATTGCTCTATTTAGCTCACGCACCCCCTTATGGCAGGCCGCGCAACCCCAGGGGTGCACGCACCCCAGTTTGGGACACCCTGATCTAATGGAATGCAGGGAAAGACAGGTTGTCTTACCCTAGCTGTGTGTTTGTGTGTACCACAGGGGCCCCTGACAGTGACAGAGGAGCTTCATTCTCTCAGTTTCGAGGCAGAGTTCTGCCTCCAAGGAATCAACATTGACCTGGCAGTGAGTCCCTGCATCAGGATTATTTGATGCTATACTACTTTACATAGTACATTTGCAGTGTTAATTCAACACCTACTGTAGTGGTAGTATAGGACCAACCAGAAACCAGAAAAGTGTTGAATTTGACTTAAAGTCTGTATGTAAAGTCTTAAAATGTACTATGGGCTTTGTGGTTTTATGGTTCCTCAGTATCTACAGTACAGTATATGTAACAACATAGTTCTGTACATGCAGGCCTTGTAACATAATTATGTCTGATAAATTGAATAAACTACGGTACTTGAATCCTACTTGACCTATCTAAGTAGTTGCTCTCTCTCTCTCTCTCTCTCTCTCTCTCTCTCTCTCTCTCTCTCTCTCTCTCTCTCTCTCTCTCTCTCTGCTCAGACCTCATCGTTGCCATTGGTGGTCATCTCCAATGTGAGCCAGATTCCTGCTGGATGGGCCTCGGTCATGTGGTACAACCTGCTGACGGATGAGCCCGAGGTAATGAGGACCATACGCTCTCATACAAAAGAATAGAATGGAATCCATATATAATACAGTATATGTTATATATTATTTGATAATATGGTCTGATGCAAAACAATTAGGTGTTGTAAGCCTATGTATTTGTTAATACTGTCTGATAGAAAACTATGAAATGAAATACATACAGTTTATGGGGCTGTCATGGCCAGGTGTAGGTAGTCTGGGTTGTGAACCCCATGGTGTTGGCTGGATTTCAAACAGCGTCCTCCCCCATCCTCTTCCATGGCTGAGGTTCCCTAAGCATGGCATCCTACCTCCGCGTTCAAGGGGAACAGATAGGCTGCCCTCTTGGATGTCATTGTGTCCTGTGATCATGTACAGTATGTGGTCACAAATCCTTGTTCTCATTTCTCTTGTCCTTCGTCCCTTCTCTAGAACCTGTGCTTCTTCAGCAACCCTACGCGAGCCACGTGGTCTCAGCTGTCGGAGGTGCTCAGCTGGCAGTTCTCCTCCTTCGCAGGACGCGGCCTCAACAAGGAACAGCTGAGCATGCTGGGAGAGAAGCTACTAGGTGAGCATGCAGGGCCAGAACATAATACAGATACAGCGGAAATAGGCTTCTTGGTTGTGTTTGCGTGGTGCATTCTAGTACACTAACTAAACATGTTCATGTCATTTTTTGTCATTATGTTGTTTTCTATATTGCATACTGGTTCCTCACAGGTTCTAACTCTATCTGTGCTGTGGCACTATAATGATGTTAGTCTGCAGTCCAGTACATCCATAGGTTATAAAGTGTCTTCTTTTGTGTGCCAATTTGGATAAAGGTATCTATTTACTCAGTGTAATACAATGCAATGCAATGATAAGCATTGTCATTTTACTCATTGTATTTTGCAAACTACACTGACAAGTAGATGGTAGCCCTTTCATACAGATGGGATTGTTGGAGATTCCGCTCACTATTTGCTGAAAAAGCTTAACTACAATATAACGACATTGCTCTGACATTACTGAGAGTTTAAGTAACTGAATAAGACATGGTCATTGCCATTTTGGTGACAATAATGTTATAACAGAGACCCTGCATGAAAGGGTTAAATGAATAATGAATCATTTGTTCAACTTTAAGAGGTTGTAAAAGTGTTTCCGTAGTTCATAAACATTGTGGGAGGTACATAAACTCCTAGTTGAGCATGTGGGCCAGAGCATTAGCAGGACATCAACAATGAGTGCATTGTATGGCCTCATTTGTAAGTGTAATGTAATGTTACGTTTGATGTGATCAGTAGCTGTACGCACATGTATGTTGTTCTGTACAGCTGCGCACTGGTACACTAAAAAGTAGACCAGAAAAGGCAGAGAGGCAAAGAGGCCAATTGGAAAAGGTGGTTTTTCAGTGGGTATGTGCATGTGGGTCAGGTGGCTTTGATGTGTGTACAGTAATGTGTTGTCGTGTTTGTTTCCAATATGGGCTGTCCATCAGAGCCAAGAACTGTAGGCCTGGAAAACGAGGTCTGAGGTCAGATGTAGAAACTTGCCACGGCTTGTTCCATTAGTACTGACTCCTATCATCAGAGGTGTCAAAGCAAAAGTGAAAGTAAATCCAAGGTGTAAGAACAACACAGGGTAGACTGTGTTGTTACTAAAAAAACAATACAAACCTATTAAAGACCCACCACAAACTTGATCCAACCAGTGCAGAGCCAGCTGATCTTAAGACAAGTAAACAGGTCTACTGGTTACTCAGATAATTTGGAGGGAAACTTTCTTTTTTACTTTAACTTTTGCCTTTACTTTTACTTTTGACATATCTGACCCTTATGGCTCTGAAAAAAACATGATCTTCCTAAACTGTTGCCAACAGCATATCTGCCCGGATGCTGTTTTTGGATGTTGTGTTTGGGGCGAGATGAAAGCATCAAGGATTTTTCAAACAATACGACATCAACAAACCAAGAAACCCAAACGAAAGGCAAACAAATGCGTTCAAAAGCAAAAGTAAAAGTAAAAAGACTGTCGATGAAAAGTAATTCATGAGAACAATGGGAGGATAGGCTCTACCGTAGCTCATTCTAGCAATCATGCTTGTCAAACCATCAGCAAATCAGGCGATTAATACGGGAACAGCATGCTACTGGAATACTTACTGGAATACAGGTCCCTCACCCCTTAGGCTATGTCACACTGTGGATGTGTTCTTATGCCCTAGAATTGTGTGTGATAGTGTAGGCCAGAGATCTTGGCAATACATAGCAAACACAGTTGGTTGGAACAGCAGCAACCTCTGCATCCTCATAGTGCCCACTTTTCCTTCTCTGCTTTGCCTTACTACATTACAGATTGTTGTACAGTAACACCAGAGATATTCACTATTAGGAATGACTTGTGATTTTACTTTTATGCAATTGACTTGAGACTTCATGGACGTAACAGATTTAGCTTGCAATGACTTGCAATAACATGTCAAGTCTACATATATTGAATTTTCTGCATTTGTATGAGACACTGACGAAGGCAACAGCCGAAACGTTTGTCTACACTTCTGCTGCTATGTAAATACAAAATAAAAAAGAAGAAAAGAAGAACCCGAGTGCGATCCACTTTTTCACCTTTCAAGTTATTCAACTGGAGACGCACCACACGGAAGAGCGCGGTGTATGAACTACTACTTCTGTAATATATTACAATACCAATTACCAATACTGTAGGCCTACTATTTTTTTTAAAATGTGACGGGCAAAGGGAGGCATGCATAGCACTGTGGAGAGGTAATGAATTTATGACCAAAAGCAGTTGTCAAGATTGTCCATAGAATACATGGTGACTTGTTGAGGACTTGGGAAAAGAGAGAAAAGAGTCTTGGACTTGGACTTGGCATGGGTAGGACTCGGACTTGGTCTTGACTTTGTCAAATGGGTCTTTACTTGTGACTTGACTCAGACTTGATTGGAAGGACTTGAGACTTAATTGTGACGTGCCAATTAGTGACTTGGTCCCATCTCTTAATTATACACAACCTTTAGTAACACACTGCAACATTGCCATACTGTACAATAGAGTAACATAACGTACAATAGGTGAGTGAGAATATTTTAGCTTGATGATTAATGAGAAAGTGGGTTTTGCCTTAGTTTTTTGGGAATATATTTCCTTCTGTCCAGAAATTAGATACAGAGATATACACATTATGCACATTATACACCATCAGACTTTAAAGGCCAGTTTATGTGTTTGTACCTTCAGGACAGCAACCTGCACATAATGACTGCCAGGTCTCGTGGTCTAAGTTCTGCAAGGTAAGATTCTTCACTTGTGCAAAACTAACACTTTTTATGAAACATACATTAGTCGTTGTCATGTATCATAAACATGATGTCTTTGTGGAGTGTGTATTGTATTACTGGTACATTCTGTACTCTTTACGGACAACCCATTTTCCTCTAAATCAAAACTGTCATGTTGACACTACATTAATTCATGATCCAGTTTTTTTACAATGCTCAGTATCCATTATGCAACTATCATGTTAATAGTCTGAAATGTATGAATATTGAATGAGTTTACTTGACTAACTCATCCAGATAACAGTAACACACGTCACAGCTCCATACAGGCAGCACCACACATTTAAACATAACCATAAACATTGACACATGTAAACGTGCATTTTCTCCTGTAGGAAAATATTCCTGGGAAGCCGTTCAGTTTCTGGATTTGGCTGGACTCCATTCTAGACCTCATCAAGAAACACTTGCTTCCTGTGTGGATAGATGGGTAAGCACACACACACACAAATGCACACAGAACAGTACACACACACACACACACACGCGCGCGCACACACACACACACACACACACACACACACACACACACACACACACACACACACACACACACACACACACACACATATACACACACACAAATACATACACACGCACGCAAACGCAGAACTAACAGGTCAGCTTTTCAAGATTCTTGCTTTCTTTGTTGGCTTTGTTTTCTTCTTCAAACTCAGCTACAGTTGTTACCTCTTTTGTTTTTTTTCTCTCAACTATTTAAAATCATTCATTCACTGCATTACACTGCATTACATTGTGGGCACATGACATTACGTAAATTCCATTAGGCATACTGAGCTGAAAGCATCTCAATGGTGGAGTGCACAGGAAGAGATCTAGGAGAAAGGGCAAATCAGTTGCCTCAACATGATAAGCACTTACAGTGCACCATATCCGCCTAGGAATGATTGATTGGGAATGCTGGTCTGCTGGACCTTAGAAAGGTCTTAGAAATTTGACAAAAGATCTAGATTCTTAGGCACTCTCTATAAGTATTTAAACTTTTTGGAGCTTTTTAAACGGGCCTTGGAGTTTGTCTTTGTGTGTGTATTTGTATATTGGAAATGAATTTGATTCAAAGGTGCTGTATCAAAAGCATTTGCAGCAAGTAATCAAAAATAGATTTTATTTTTTGTGTACTTCTGCACTTTGTATAATTCCCCATTTCATTACCTATTCAATAGCAACCTTTCATCACAGACCCAATTAAGGCCGGAAATTATGCCACACACTTCCTAATTTGCATGATTAACCCAAACGATAGGGTGTACCACACTTACTTTATTTCTTCATGCCCTTAATGAACCGCTTCCTGTTTGATTTGACCAAAACAAACACATCTCTGGTTCTGGTTACCACAGTAACATCATGGGCTTCGTGAGCAAGGAGACAGAGCGCGCCCTGCTGAGGGACAGGGAATCCGGAACCTTCCTGCTGCGATTCAGCGAGAGCCACCTGGGAGGCATCACCTTCACCTGGGTGGAGCAGGCTGACAGCGGTACGCACCTGATGTCCGGAGTTATTAACCTCTTCATGCAGTAGCACTGCTATAACCTTATTGTCATCAAAATAGTAATGGCCATGTCTTAATCTGTTACATAAGACTCTTGGTAATGTGATAGCAGTGTTGTTATGATATAGTTTAGCTTTTTCAACAAATAGTGAATGGGATGGCCGATGATCCTGTCTGCATGAAAGGGCTACCTGAAACAATTGTCAGGTTGCCATCTCTGTTCACTCTTTTTGTCGCTGTGACAGTCAAAATAGTTTACTTGCAGGTAGCTGGGCTTACTTTTGGGGCTTGGAGAGGTTTAGAGATCCTCTCATTATCCAACCTCTTGTCCTCGACTTGTGCTTATGGCATTGTGCTTTGCTGACACCCTGCCTCCGTGGAGAAAGCTCTGTGGAAAAAAATGTCGCCACCGTCAGCCCAACACCTTTTAGGGGACTCTTCCCCATTCAACATCTGGATTGCAAATGAGAAAATGCTCTTTTAATTGCACTTTTGCGAGATATTGAATAAAACTATTGTCAATGACGTCAAGGGAGGACAAGAGATTATGTAGATATTGAAACAGACCCTTAAGCTCTTCCACTAAGATACTTATTAAGTATCATCTCTGAGTTTTTGGTCCACATGATCAGTATCATTTGGTGTCCACAGACATGGGCAGAACAAGCCTTTGATAGAGTTATTTCAGGCACCACAAGAAAACCAGTGACTCAAAGCAAGTGTGCTAAAGGTAGAAAAACAAGGTCAACAGACCCAAGCTGTGTGCAAACAATAAAAAAAACGGTTTCCTAACGACCGCGGACCAACCGACATAGTAGTATCATAGAATAGTTTGCATGCAACTAAAAACATGCACCCCTCTGTCTCAAAGCGCGTTGCTGAACCCATGGAACATGGATAATAAAGACTTCAGTCTTCTTCATTGAGTGCTAGGTCTTCCCAATGGCACTGCAGACAAGAGTGACAAAAAACTCTGACAATGGATAATGGCATGAGAGAGGCTCGATGGGCTTGCTGCATGTGTACACAAAGACATGAAGGTGGGGAAGGCGAAGGGGAATACCCAACTGGCTGCCGCTCCACATTCCAGTGGCTTGCACCAGTTACGCCGCAAAGCTCTGCAGAGCGAAACACAGGACATACTGTAGCAACAGTAAAAGTTCAACTTGCTTTACAAAATAGTGGAAGTCAAAGGCCTAAAATGAATAACCTTTCCACTCAAGTTGTTTTTTTACCTATAGTATGTTTGCATTTCAGTAATAAGTAGGGTTTTTTTCAACCTTTAAATAATGTTTTCACTTTCATTTACTGTATATGGTCCATCAACTTGGAGCAGATGAAAGATATAGCCACATTGCCATGGTCATCATCTTAATCATGTTCTGCTTGCTGTGGTTGTCTGGTTGTTCCACAGGAGAGGCCAAATTCATCTCGGTGGAGCCGTACACCAAGAACCGTCTCAACGCTCTCCCCTTCGCTGACATCATCAGAGACTACAAGGTCATCGCGGACGGCATCGTTCCGGAGAACCCACTGAAGTTCCTTTATCCCGACATTCCTAAAGATGAGGCCTTCGGCAAACATTACAACAGCCAGCAGAGCAAAGGCAAGATTCCCAGTGAGCATAAACCAACTCTGGAAAAAAAATCAGTCTGGAATGTTAATATATTCTTCTTGATGAAAAATATTTATGAATTTACTTTTCGACGTTGTTGGAAGAGCAGGGTTTCTCTCAGTACAGTAGTTTTCTGTACAACAAACTTTTTGATTTTACTTTACAGTAATTGACGTTCATCAGGTTACTCATATTGGGTTTGCTCTTGTGCAAGAGATTGCATGCATCAGATGTTGCTCAGTCCTCTGATTGGCTTTTCCTCTTTCTCCCAACAGTGTTCCCATATTTCCCGATGTCCTTGATTCCAATCTCCACACTGCCTACAACGTGAGTGTTTTGTGATTCATTTTCCAGGGAAAAGGGAAAAGACAGAGGCAGGAAGGGTTTGGTCATGAGGGAGGATGGTCACTTAAAATAGTGAAACTGGATTCAGCTTAATACCAAACAGCAGTGACACTGGACTAGGACAACCATCAGACAAGGATTTCAAAACACCTGAGAGCTAATTTGGCTGGCTGTGACACGCCTTGCTGCAACCAAGGATGGCAACGGTCTAACCGCTTCTTTGCACAGTGTATTTCCATAGGAAAAGCTATTGAATTCCAGCATTGGGAGCTAACAACGTCCAGCATATAACATTGCAGGTGTTCATTATCAAAAATGTTCCTTGCATGTTCAATAATCGTCCTTTCTTTTTTTATTAATATCTCATATCTCACCCTAACTGCTTCCATAGGGAAAACAATGGAATATGTGCATAGGCAGCAGAAAAAAAATCACACTCTTCTTTTCTCATGATGATGTATTATCACTCAAACTCCTTGTGCATTCTGTCATTGATTTTACCTAGAATATGTACAATACAGTGGCATTATTACTATATGTTGTCTTCTCCTGCACTTTGATGCCTGATGTATGTGTAAGGATATATCTACGCATGTCAGGGATAGGATTGGATAGTCTGGGATAATGGTGGGGTAGTGAGAAATGTTACTTCAATCCCTTTGTATGACCAGTGCATGTGAAGAAATTAGCAATTCGTGAAGCTGACTGCCTTCTGGTTTTGATTTTTCACCGCCTTGTTTGTTCCATGAACCTAGGCCTGCAGGAACAGCCTGACTCTGTGTCATGTGTATATGGTGAATTCTCACTCTAACGTTTTGTGTTTGTATTCTGTCGTTCTTTTCAATTTCAATGCCCTGATGGTTCCCTGGACCTGGGCCTACAGGAACAACATGACCCCTCCATCCTGCTCCTCCCCAGAACCTCCCATGAGCCCCGGCATGTTTGACGTACTCAGCCAGTCATTAAGCCCCTTCGAGATGGCCGTTGTAAGTACTCCCCAGAACAATATTCTATTATTCATTATCAGAGGTGTCACGGTATGAAAATGTAACCTAATGGTAACTGTGACCAAATTATCGACAGGGCCTATTATGTATTTTGAAAAAGTGTGTTATTGTGTTCTGAAACGACTGATAATCAGTGAAACAGAAGTAGTTTAAAAACATGTGTAACAGTGACCATTGTATTTATGAGTGAAGACAAAGACTTCGCATGTGGACAGTTTTAGGTCAGTGCTCATCCTGGAGGTACACCAGGGTCTGTACCAAACACACATTTAAGCTGCGTATGCATGTGTACGGCATTTCACACTTTCATTGCAAAGTCCACAGTTTTTCAGATAAGCCTAAGTCTGAGTCCAAGCTTACCAGATGAACAGTAAAAATACTGTGGATGAAATTTAAAAAGTAGGCATTTTCCTTTCCAATCAAATCGCATAGTTGCTTTGAACATTTTATATTGCATTGATGGAAAAATACTGTCACGCTCGTACAGTACATAACCCTAAGCATAAAAGTGCTGTACAAAAACGTCACTTTGACATGTAGTGGTGATCTAAAACAGATGCACTCCACTGTCTTAATACAGACTTATGTAAGCCTCAGTCTGCGGCCGGCAGACAAACTGCTCTTGTCTGGGTTATTAGACAGTGTGGGAGTGTCAGGTTAGCAGGAGTGTTCGTCTGGGAGCAGTAAATTAAGATTTCTAAACTTATCTGTAGTTTAAATATCAAACTCAGTGGATATAAAAACATTTATATGAAGTGATGATGAACTTGAGCCAAAGTACTGCTGACCAAACAATAGAAAGAAGGGTAAATAGTCATAAGTAAGACATTGTCGTCATGCATGGTTTTGATATGAGAAACTCTTTCATTTTGTTTCAGATCAGTTCCCCATAGGCTGGATAATAACATTTACAAGAAATGATCTGCAGGAAATTGACCGCTATTGCTTTTGGACAGATGGAATGCATGCTTATGCACGAACACTTGCATGACAGGCAGGGCTAGGTGTATGTGGAGCATATTGCACTTAAGCCCTGCATGTTACCGAATCATGGTATTGTTTGTCATGAATGAGTGAGAATGTATTCTGGAGTGAATGTGTGTAAAGAGGTGCTGTAACGAAACAATAGTATACAAGAAAAACAAGCAAGAAAAAAAAATGTTTCTTTGTGATCTTTGACTACTTACCGGTATAAGCCACACAAACAAAAGTTTTTATTTTTCTGCTTATCTTGTTTATTGCAATTCTGTCCATGTTATACTGAATCGTTTTGTTAGTGCTGCCAACATGATGAAACAAAAATCCGCAATGAACAAAATTATTATGTTTACTGTCCAAAAAACTGTAGCCAGCTACAATGTCAGGTACATAGCTGACTAAATGTATTTTATATTTACAATGACTTGTATGATGTTCTCATAATGTTAACTTGGGTGCTTTGTACCTTTCTGTATTGCTGTATTAAAGGGTTTTTATTTTTGTCCTACTTTCTGTCTCATGTAATTGATTACAGTTTTAATATTTTGATCTCCATCTCTGGTGAACTACTCAACACTAAATGACCAAAGTTATTTTCCATGTTTGAGGTTTAAAGAAAATTCCTCACAACACAAGTCATGGCACAAGCCATAGCTGATGCCAGGAAAGGGTGTCAAATTCAAATGGGTACAAAACCTCAGGTATAATACTGAAAATGCATTTTACACTGCCTCAGTTTCGCTTTGTTTTTGCAATAGAGGCTTTTAGTGATGGATACACAAACTTGGTAAAGTATTGGCAAATATTTTCTTGGGATTTTGAAAGGGGGCTGATCTATGTTACAAATGTAGTTTACAAAGCAGCATGCAAACAGCAGGAAACCAAAGTACTGATGAAAATGATGATAGACCATCACAAGCCACAAAGACTGCAATTCACTGTGACCTGTCGTTATTGCACAAGCAATAACATTAACATTTCATATAACATTAATTTAAAACCCATTAACTAATACAAAAATTTGCAACTAAATATACACAAATGCATATCCTCATGTATTTACTGTATATCCTTTGAAAATAGGCCCTACTTTTCACACTGCCCCGCTTTCGCTTTCTTTTGCAAAAGAGAGGCTTTGAAAGGTTAATGTAATGATCAACAGGATGCAATCAACAGGAAATCAACAGCAGTGAATCTGATTTGGCAAATAGGACATCACAACTCAACTCTGGTAGCCACAAAGACTGCAATACATAACTGCAATCTATCATTGTTTTACAACCAATAACATTGATATAATAAACTGAACTACGCATAGAAGAAATCATTAACTAATAGATAGAGTAGATTCCAGGGAAAGAGATATAAACCACTAATTAAGCTTATCTATAACATACAGTATCTACTACCAGACTTGTTTTATCTCTGGTTGCTGCAGTAGAGCTCTAAAGCTTCTTGCAGTTCCTTGACTTTGCTAGCCTTTGTTGATTGTAAGTGCCTTCATTGCAACAAGGCACCTACAGTAATCATCTGATCACAATAGGCGATTGGTCAGAGGTCACGGGTGCAAGTCGCTGTATTCTATTAGCTTCCAATTCATCATGCATGCTGCCAGCCTGTCGGTTTCGCTTTCTCAGAAACCATGTGATGTTGCTCCCAGTCAAGCGAGCATCTCTGTTTTCATGACCGTGCAGCTGCAATGTGCAGGCTTAGAGCAGGGAGGATGGAAAAACGAAACTTACAATGCATAGTATACTTAGTTACAGCTATGGGACAACAGTAAATATCTGTATTCCTGAACTTTATTAAAGAATAATATTGTCACTTTTGCAACCCTAACCTTTGTCTCAAACTCCTCTCTGCCTATTTTCATGACCGAGTGCTAGACAGCCTGCAAAGCCGTTTAGATGAAACTTTAAGATACACGGACATTGAGGTATCCAGATATCAGGGATCCTTATCTATTTCTCCCTGTTGAAAATTGAGACAGTTACATTCAGTCACCTTTGTCAAATAAGCTCACGTTATATAACATTTCTAAACCTGAACGCTCAGGAGGAGCGTGACAAAAGCCCGCCTCACTAAGCTTTTTAGGTCACTTCCTCAGCATTTACCTGTCAGGGCATCAGATTACTGTACTTCTTACTACTTGGAACCCCCTCATTTATGCATATTTTATTTCCTCAAATTTATATTGCGAACGAGTGACATATTCTAACACTGTTATAATACACTATAATATGATAAGATACAATAGGCTATATTAGTATGCATTACTGGTGGTTTGTAGCCTGGCCGCGCCAAAAACCCCTACAGCAAAGCTGTGCCCCCGGGAGCAAATTCATTTTGCGGCCACTAGGGGCGTCTAGATTTCTAGGCTAGGTGGTTTGCATAGTTGATGCTATAAAGGGTTATTATAGTAGTGCAAGGGGTGACAGGAGTGTATGGATTAGGGAAGTATTCTGGTGGACTGTGCTGGCAGGATGCCGTATTCCTAAGCCTTTGTAGTCTGACAAGGGACTGATTTACCAGTCTATTGTTTTTGGCCAATGTCAAAACAAGTGGTCCGAATGATGAGTAACGAAACCTTACTAGCTCAGTTTCTATTCCTCCTCAACCAGATTTTGAATACTAGGCAAATGGCGGATGTATCAGATGTTACCCATCTGCAAAAGGTCTTAAGCTCATATGATCTGGGTGATTGCAGTAGACAACTGGTCTTTAGGGAAGGTATCAAGGGAAAAGTGGAGGAATTTTTATCGTACAGTCCAAATGGCAAACAATTTTTTGTCCCTTTGTATTACTAAATATTATTGCGAACATCACAGAAAAAGTGCAGTTAACCATACAAGTGATACTAACAATATGGAATAGTAATATTTTACTGTGTTTATATATTGAGGGTTTCATGCAAACAGTTCATCTCTGTGAGTTGCTTTGTGACTGGCAGCAGCTGCAAATGGGAAGCGTGCAGAATATTGGCTTGGGATGGGCCATGTTACACCCATTTTACAAGTACAGTGTACTGCTTTTGTTATGATTCAGTTTTCGTTTTGTCAGAGAGACTATTAACTTTGTTTCTGATTTGAAATATTTTTTAAATTCAAGTCAAATGAATGCATTTGGTCATTTGCATTTTTAGTGCCATGCAAACAACTCTGCATCAAATGAATGCAGCAGCATTTTGAGCAGTTAAGGTGACAAAACGACAAATAGGCCTACAGTAAGAAACAAAATAGCCTTTAAGTCACAGTTGCAATATGCAGTGGCAATTCAACAAATACAATCTAGCAGATGTTAAATCGACTCTCTAAGTGTGGAATTAACACTGCAAAATGGTATGTTTGTGGTTAGACGTCCGGCCAGCTGCAGCATGTGTATGTAACAGCTATAAGGCTTTTCTTTTAGGAGGAATAACAAAAGGAAGCCAGAGAGAGAAAGAAGGGGAATACCCAACAGCCTTGTTTTCAGGACCATGCCTGATACCCCTGTCTTCCTGGCACTGTGTCTGCACAGGCAAGCCAGACTGCGGATGTGTGGAGTGGAGTGGATTGGAGCGTGTTTATGTAGCCTACTGTTCACTCCAGCAGCTTTTGAACCCCTTCACCCTGCCAGAAAAGGGCGGTGGGTGTATTGAAGCTCAGCTCTCAATTTTGTTGTTTTTGTTCTTCAAACTCTCTCTCTCAGATATTTGCACCATATTTTACTTTGTCTCCATGCATGGTTTGGTTTAGAATGTATTGCTCACAGGAATCATGTACAAAATGTTCTTATCTCTTGCCATGTTTTGCCTATACTGCCGTGCAAAACAAGAACGCAGTAACTCAAAATGGTCGAAAGAAAATTTATATCGGAAATGGGTTTTAAACTACCTCATTTGTCTTGTGTCAAAAAATGGTGGTCCAACACCGTCCCGTTTTGGAGAAAACTCATTTTGAAAGTGTAAAAATGACCAAAAAAAAGTTACTGCTTGTTGTATTGTAAGGTTATGTCGTACAAAACAAAAACGCAGTAAGTCGGCGAGTTACTGCTGCACGTTCCAATGGGACTGGTTTGGGAGTAGACAGTAATACTAGCCAAGAACGCAGTAACTCCTGCAGTAACTCCATTTTGTGGCAGTAATACCAGCCAAGAACGCAGTAACTCTGTTTTTTGTGGCAAAAAGACACATAAATGTTGTTTTTTTGGGGGGTTTTTTGTGTGCATTAAATTTCTATCCTAAACAAGCATTACCAGGGAGTGTCACCACCAATTTACCAACAACACAGTTGTCGCGCCATATGGGAAACTTTGAAGCCTTTTTTCTCAGTTTGCCGTTTTCAGAGTTACTGCGTTCTTAGATTGTAGGGCAGTATAGGCCTAGCTAATTCATTAATCATACTGAAGTCATTACTTGTTTTAATTAGCTGAATTCATTCATTTACTTAATTGAACTCTGTTGACTCCTTATTCTTGTTGCCATTTTGAGAGACAAGTTCTAGAGATTCTAGAGATTCACACTAGTTAACTAGCATGACTGCATTTGCAGAGGGACATGCACTGTTCCTTTGTTTATTTATGGTTTCAACAGTCCTTGCCATGGACATTTATCAGATTGTGATTATCCATATTTGTGGGTCTTTCTTTGGGTCATTCCCGGAGGACACCAGAGCCAGTTCATGGTAGCGAGACATACATGACATGACATTACATTACATTACATGAAATAACTGCCCTGAAGAAGGCACTCATGCCGCTACACGTGGGCCTTGTTTTTAATATGTCCATGTAGGACCTGTCATATTACACATCCACCCAGAGAACATCATTGTCAAATTTGCAGATGACACAACAGTGGTGGGGCTGATAACCGAGGGAAAGGAGGAGGCCTACAGGGATGAGGTCCTGAAACTTGGAGAGTGGTGTGCATCCAACAACCTGGCCCTGAACATCTCCAAGACAAAGGAGCTCATCCTGGACTTCCGGCGGAACAAAGATGCTCCTGCCCCCCTGTACATCAATGGAGAACGTGTAGAGCAAGTGAGCTCATTTAAATTCCTAGGTGTACACATCTCCGCTGATCTCTCCTGGTCGACTAACACCTCGGCTCTGGTAAAAAAGGCCCAGCAGCGATTGCACTTCCTCAGAGTACTCAAGAAAGAACAGTTAGACTCAAGCTTGCTGGTGACCTTTTACCGTTCCACCATAGAGAGCCTGCTGACCTACGCAGTGTCAGTGTGGCACTCAAGTTGCACTGAGGCTGACAGGAAGAGACTGCAGAGGGTGACCAAAACAGCACAGAAAATCATAGGCTGCCCCCTGCCTCCCATACCCACCATCTACAACTCACGCTGCGTAAGCAGAGCCAGGAGTATCATTAAAGATCCCACACATCCTGGCTTTCATCTCTTTACACTGTTGCCCTCTGGCAGACGCTACAAGGCATTGCCAGCCAGAAC
Source organism: Engraulis encrasicolus (assembly GCF_034702125.1). NCBI lineage: Eukaryota > Metazoa > Chordata > Actinopteri > Clupeiformes > Engraulidae > Engraulis > Engraulis encrasicolus. Next base: position 30,638,340 of record NC_085869.1, on the reverse strand, counting down.
CAATAGGATGAAGAACAGCTTCTTCCCCAAAGCTGTTACAACAATGAACACACACTTACTGGACAATGTTCATCTATAAAGGACTGTGCACTACGTAGGGAAGCTAAAATCTCGGTATACGTTGTATACTGACAATAAAGGCTTTCTATTCTATTCTATTCTATTAATAAATACATTTTAATTTGGAGTGCCTTAGTCAGAGAATTTATTCTCATTTTTTGATCCTGGAAGTACTATACCTTGGACTAAAGAGCACCCAAACCCAAGAAGTCAACAAACTATCTGGATAAGAGCACGCCATACTCCACAAAATGAAATAAACAACTTTGCAATGTCCAGTGATATCATATTAAACTTCAGAGTGTAAATGGCCATGTTCTGAGGGAACCTCCTGAAACAGTATCTGTACATGTATCTGTGTAGGCTACACTGTAACGCTTCTGAGCAACACAGAAGGCAGCTGAGGATAGCTATGTGAGTCTACAGCATACCTGTCAACTTTGAGCTTCAAAAAAATGGGATAATTCCCAGACTTACAAGAATGGGAATATGTCAATAATTCCAAATACACACTGACAGTCAGTAGGGTGGCAGTGACAAATGGGCTTTTCACACTGACCGTCTGTGTGCCCGGCCAGTTGTCCAAAATCCCCACACAGCTCATGTTTTTGTATAGCTTAAAATAATTCAATATGATTTCAATATTTACGTTTTTTTGTTGTTTTCTCGCAAATTGAATTGTAAATAACTGCTGCATAGCAGAACATAGCCTATCTTTGTCTGGGGCTGATGCAAAACTTTGTGCTGGACAGGTGCAGGTGCAGGCTGTGATACGGTAAATTCTCACTGTCCGCTGTATAGTATGTGCACCATATGAGAAGTGTTGTTTGCACTGTATCTTGAATTTCTTCAACTGCCCAGCAAACACTGTGAAAGTTAAGGATTATCCAGCTCATGATAGTCAATGGCAATATGGTATAAGCAAATTAATTTGAAAATATTCATTTAATGTCTCCTTTCATCCAAATCTAGGGAACCTTTTTGGATTCAGAACTTAAGACATCATTTGGATGAAACATTTTCAAAACTCCAAACAGTTGTTAGTTAGAACTCTTTTTGACAACTGTGGTCTTCATATAAGTTATGATTACTCATTCTGGCCTAACACCTTGTAGACCGCCTGCAGCATCACTCCCATGATGCCCGTGCTGTGGTTGTGTGTCTCTTTGCACAATAATCATATCAACATATAATGTACATTTATACAGTCATATCAACATCATACATTACATTACAATACCCTTAGCTGACACTTTTATCCAAAGCGACTTACAATTATATACTTTCAATACTGTTTTTGGGGTGTTTGTTACAGTCCCTTGAACAATGTGGGGTTAGGTGCCTTGCTCAATGGCACTTCAGTCATGGAGTAATGGTAGGGAGTGGAAGGGTGGAGTTTGAACCTGCGACACTCTGATCTAAAGACCATCTCCTTAATCACTAGGCCAAATATAGGCGAAATCTACAGTATATCAACCCTTTTCACTCTGGGAGACCTCACAGTCCCGAGCTGGTGTAATAGATGCCAGCTAGCAAAGTTCAGCCTATAACATTAATAAAACCTCCATCCCAATGCCTCATGGAGATGTAAGGAGAGTAATGGACTGGCGTGCACGTAGTTGAACTGAACCCCACAGCTCCTGTGCTCTGCTTCTCTCTCTCTCTCTCTGTCTTTCTAAACTGTAAAATGAAGACGTCTTGTGTAGCTGTGACCTGGATTTATCTTAACAGAATTGAAAACGTCGAAACATTGTTAACTTAAATCAAAATAAAGGATTTTTTTTTCATTCAGTATGTGCTCCACTTTCAATCTAGTGTGCACTATTAGATCCCTGCCTTTAAACACACACACACACACACACACACACACACACACACACACACACACACACAGATGCACCCCCACCCCCCTCACACGCAGACTTTGGTTTCAGTTTGCTCTGGCCTGCTGACATGGGTGCCGCGAGGGGGAGGGGGGGGGGGTGTTACAGATTCTAAAGGCTCAGTTATGCTTCCTACTTGTGCCACAGAGTGAGCTTGACGCAGCCATGATGCAGTTAATTCTTGTTTATGCCCTGTTTTGAAGCACGGTCTGCGCGATGTCATTCCACGCTGAAACTGCCTTCAATACAAAGAGTAAACTAGACGTGTCGGTTGTTTTTTAGCATCACAGACTCGACGAGAATGAAAATGAAACATTAAATCTTTATATCACGTGCATGTTTGATCGCACTGGCAGCCACAGTAGTAGTTTGGAACAAAGAAGTGGCTCATTTGTCGAGGACGAAGCGGAATGTTTCCTCGACCTCGGAACCACTGTTCAACTGTCCAAATAACTTCAGCGTCGTAACTTGCAAGCGCATGTGTTGTCTTCGGTTCGTGTAAATAAATCAAACAACAAAGCACGGGCAACTTATTTAATGAAGAGCTCACAGTCCGTAGACCGACGAAGGTTAGAACAAGGAAGTAGCGCTTGTTCTCGACTCGAGGGGTGCATCCCAATATGCAACCTTGCTTCCTCCACTTGTGCTTGTGGCCTCGCCACGCCTCCTGGCCCCTCCTCCGTGGAGAAAACAATAAAGTTTCCCAGCTGTCAGCCTAGCCAAAATAATTTTTGGGGGACTACTCTTCATTCATCATCCAGTTTGCAAATGAGAAAATGACTTTACAATTGCGCTTTTGCAAGATATTGAATTCATTTTCCGTTGTCAGTGACATCATCATGAGATCACAAGCAGGCAAGTGAGCAAGGGAGGAGGGAAGTCCGCATATTGGACTCCACTCGAGGACAGAGCAGGCTGGTCGAAAGGACCAATCAGAGACCTATTTTCGCCCTTTCACGCCGTCGCTCCCTGCGTCGAGACACAATTTTGGGGAGGTGCCCCAGAGTAGGCCTACCTGCGTGATGGGGGGGGCTTCACTACGTTAACAGCGCGGCTCACTGCATCATGATGCAGTGACGCTGATCTCGAGGCATAAACCACCCGTAAGGGCCCGACAGCACTGAGAGGGCCCCTGGAAGGATGCTGATAACATAATTTGACATTTTGGAGGCCCAAAATTTATATCTTTCATAGGACCCAACATTTTTAGCGGCGCCCCTGCCTGCTGATCTTACTTTAGCATGGGTTGTTTTTAACATCAGCAAAAAATGCATATTGTAAAATGTTTCCATTCACAACAACAACAGACTCCTGTCAAAAATGTGTGTGCCAGCGACATAGCACTGCTGCAATGTTATCCCACGTGATTCACTGTTCATTGTTCATGCTCAATTGTGCAGCTATTCAACACACACACACACACACACACACACACACACACACACACACACACACACACACACACACACACACACACACACACACACACACACACACACACACACACACACACACACAACTGGTATACGCATCAAGGATGGACAGCACCTTAATCTATTACAAAAACACATTGTGCTTCAACACAATGTGTTCCTATTATAATTTTATTTTTTATTCTGTTACTATTATTATTATTATTATTATTATTATTATTATTATTATTATTATTATTAATAATATTACAAAACTGCGTGCACTGAATTAATTACAATAGTAAATATTACACAGTGCACCTTTAACAATATGCAGCGAGACTAAAAAAATACTAATTGGCCTACTAAACATAAACAATGGAGTAGAGAGTGTAGTGGAGTGGAGTGTATCCACATTCTTCTTTAAGCTATAGGAAGATATATTCCTGTTGACAAAGTGGTCTAGTGTCGAGAGTCAGACGATGGGATTGGTTGAAGGCAAAAAAAATGAACAAAAATACATGGCAGCATTCCAACTTTCGTTTCTTCGTGCTGTGCAAGGGCATGGTATACTTTCGCTTTCTCGGAAACCGCGTGATTTAGCTCAGCCCTTCTCAGCACTCGGGGCTATTCTACTTTTCGCCACAGAGTGGCTGTAGAGAGCTCACACCCAAGAATACAAGAGCCATCATTTGATTTCTTTCTTCATCACGGATTTCTTTCTTTCGTCCAGGTAGCCTATGTAGCCTAGGCTATGCCTATCTGTAGGTTATCGTAAAACATTCAGATTCAGTGACGTAAACGCATATTTGTTGTAGCCTAACTTTGTTATTCCATCGGACAACTACTCAGCAGGCTATCATGTGCACTTGGAATCACTTGGGGGAAAAGAGAATATTGTGTTTCAGTGACGTGAATCTCATAATAAGTATTGGTTTACCGACGAACGGGATATAGTCCCCTATGACTCGGATTTTGAATGATGAAACACTGCTACATTAGTTTCGATTCTACCTTAGTCACGCTTTCCCCAGGCACTGAAGGGGTGGGTGCAACTCCTGGACGCTGGATAAAGGAGGAGGGGTGACATAGCGCGCATTGTGTTTTGATTGGTGGAAACTGACAGTGGTACTGTAAAGGGCAAAGCTTTCATTGGTTGTTGATTCTCCGTGCTTGTTAGACAATCAGCTGTGCATACTTGGAAAGGCAAAGATCATCCACACTGCATTTCGATGTCCACTGGGCAGCTTGGGAGAACAGACTGTATGCGGACCATTCTCTAGGCAACGCGCGATATTTGACCTCCATTTGAAGGCGTGATAAATACGTTGCTGGAAACGTGTGTCATCAACAACATACTTTAAGGTAGGTTGGACTAGTAGCATGCCATTATAACAGACTTGGAATTTTGCTGTTGATTAAATGTTCATTTTGTGTTGCAGACTGCATGCTGTTCAGCACAGGCTACTGCATGATAATGCTGAGTTTTTGTAGACTGCTTTGCAGTCTTCTGTTGCAAAGGCAATGCATGCATTGTCAGTAAAAGTTATGTGTGCACAATGTAAGATAAAGTAGAATAAACATGTTGAGACTGTTCCCATTGATATACTAAATTTGTCAGATAGCCTACTACAAATGCAGTACAGATTCTTCGTTTGCAACCTATGTAATTAGGCTATTAATTTATAATTAGGCAATCAATACAGTCTAGTGAAATCCACATCCAGTTTCACATACCCCAATATTTTTAAAATATATTCCAAGAAGCCAAGGGTAAAATGTGAACGCATTTAAAGATACTGGCACTAACCTGCATCCCAGTTTGGCATAGCCCAATGGCTGTCACTACATGGTGACCAGTTAATGCAGTGACGGTGACGCAGTTGAGTACCGCACAACACAGCACCAGATCTGGTGGCAGGGCATTCACTCCACCCTTTACAATCATTTGTATAGCAACGATAAAATGAAGAAACACATACTCTGCATGCTATGCATGGACATATACAGATGGATGGACCTATTTATTCATTTATTTTCCTGCGGACGCCGTGGAGTAGGGTAAATAAAGAAGGTTCTCAAACAAGACCGGGAGAAAGGGTTTTTTTATTGATGAAGGTCCTCTATTCAGTTATCTAAATTGCGTGCCTCGAAAAAGAAAACTCTGTCACCTTCTCCCAAATAATTGAATGTAGGCCTATTTATTAGCTTTTTTTTACATTTCATTTTTCTTTTCCTGCCGACAATGATATGACACAATGGAGTATATGTGAATTAAAATGTGTAAAGAATTAAAATCTGTCAATATAATTTCTATCTATCTATCTATCTATCTATCTATCTATCTATCTATCTATCTATCTATCTATCTATCTATCTATCTATCTATCTATCTATCTATCTATCTATCTATCTATCTATCTATCCGCTGACAGCGTCATGGCTCAGTGGAGCATGTTGCAGCAGCTGGAGTCCAAGTACCTGGAGCAGGTGGACCAGCTGTATGACGACACCTTCCCCATGGAGATCAGGCAGTACCTCAGCCAGTGGATCGAGAGCCACGACTGGTAACATTTCACTGGTTTTACTGTGTGTGTGTGCGTGCGTGCGTGCGTGTGTGTGTGCACGTATGCGCATGTGTGTGTGTGTGTGTGTGTGTGTGTGTGTGTGTGTGTGTGTGTGTGTGTGTGTGTGTGTGTGTGTGTGTGTGTGTGGTCATGTGTGTGTGTGTGTGTGTGTGTGTGTGTGTGTGTGTGTGTGTGTGTGTGTGTGTGTGTGTGTGTGTGTGTGTGTGTGTGTGTGTGTGTGCGTGCGTGTGTGTTTGCTTTCATGACAATACAAGACTTGTGTGTGTCCGCCTGCGTGTGCACGTGCGTGTGCGCGTGCGTGCATGCGTGTGTGCACGTATGCACATGTGTGTGTGTGTATGTGTGCCCGTGTGTGTGGACATGCATGTGCGTGTCTGCATATGCGTGTGCAGTGTTGATTTTCCGACCTGATTTTAACCTAATAAAACCCAGTCTGCCGGCACAATTGTGTTCATGAGAAATCTGATATGAGGTGCCAATGTCCTCCCAGTCATGCCGCTGCACTTCTTGTTGACATCTCTTATAATCTGACGGTATCTCTGTGTTTTTTCCTGTTCTTCCCAGGCCAGCTGTTTTTAGCAAAAAGAACGTGTATACACACACACTGTAATCATCTGCTGTGTAAATCTTTGTTCGGCATATAATAAAGAGAAAGTGAAAGTAAGTCCGTCTATTGGCTAAGATAGGTGACTCCTATTTCGCATTGCTCTGAGGCAAAGGTCTTTCAACACACTTGAATTTCGAAAGTACTGAAAGGCAGAAGTTTGCAATTTGCAAAGAAATTGTGTTTGGCAGCTTTCCTGCTCATACAGTACAGTATCTGAAGTATTTGTGTTACATAAAAAGGTGCAGTAGGGCTTTAATAATGACCCCATATGTAGCTGAAATTATTTTTCTAAAATAACAACCTGGAAAGCCATCTCTAACAACTGAAAATGAATGACTACCGGTTACGTAAATGAAATTAGTTGGTCTGCATATTGGATAATATTTGTGCACATTCTAGGGACAGCTGTTAACCTCAATTGACAGCAGGCACATTTTCCCACTCAGGACTTTCAGATACTTTCTCTTTAACACACTGTCGTTAACTGTTATTTTTACGTAAGACCTCCTGGACAAAGCCAAAGGCTGAAAGTGAAACATTATTATCTAAGGTTAAGTTATCAATGAAATCAGTTAAATTAATTTGTATTTATGATATTATTTGGTAAGGTAGGATTTGCACACATTTTGCACACTGGAAAATTGTATCACATTTTTTCATGATACTATTTATGTCCCATTTATATTTTTTTAACTATTGGACATTCTTTTGCCTTGATATTGGCTTTAAATCATTAGAATATGAAATGGTGGTGTGCAGCGGCACTGTCCATACGATTCGATAACTCGGGAGGTAACGGTTCCATTCAAATCAATTCAGCCCGATTCTATGATGCACTGCAATGCATTACATTTCTACTGAAAGCTACAACAAATTTTTCGTCAGACATGAGGCAATACAAGCAGTCAGATACTGAACAACATTTTATTGACTGTTGTGTGTATCAGTCCGGCAGCTTTCAATCCTTTGAACTGCTTTAATTTAATGTAAATTTTATTTAGTAATTGAAAATTGAAAAAATATTACGCATCGATTTTGGCATTTGCCGAATCGATTATTACATTTTCCTGCCCCGCATTGCGATGCATTGGTGAATCGATTATTGTTGACACCACTAATATGAACTCTTCTCCATCCATGTAAGTATGCATCATAGCTGTGTCTGAGTCCCATCTGAATATGGTACTCTCATCATCACAAGACTGAACCCCAAGTGGCATGCGTCTCTTGTCCGTTCCTCAGGACTTGGTGACATACATACAATTTTGTAAAAAAAAATCAGGGAGTCTGTCAGTGGTTAGTTTTCATGACCTCCTGATGCAATTTGTTAACGACTGACCACACATACAGTGTGCACCTTCTCTTTCAGGGAGTTTGTAGCCCATAGCGACTCGTTAGCAACATCATGACGTCCTGGCACAATTTGACGACCACTAATATGAACTTTTTTTCACAGGGAGTCTGTCGCCCAGAGCGACTCCTTGGCAACGGTGCGTTTTCATGACCTTCTGGTCCAGTTGGATGACCAGTACAGTCGCTTCGCTCTGGAGAACAACTTTCTCCTGCAGCACAACATTCGCAAGATCAAACGCAACCTACAGGTACAGATGATGCCAACAGAGACAGAGAGGGGCCGTAGGCCCTACCTGTCAATAATACCTGTGCTTTTATAATACAAAGCAACAATAGCAGTTTCCTATAAACTATGGAGTTGCTTGGTGGATGTCTGTGCTCTCTTAGTGTTTGTTTCAAGTTAGAGGTCAATCACTGTGTAGTAGCATAGTGTGTAGGTATATTACCCCATTATTCAGATGCAGTGAGAGTGAGAGAGACATTACTAATGCCTGTACAGTAGTTTGAATAAAATTATAAATATGCTTTAGCCAAGAGGGTTTTTTTCTAGCTGGCATTTATCTGTCTTAATGTTTGCTTAATTGTTAGCACAAAAAACAACAATAGCCAAAACAAATTTCTCCAATATGTGTTCTACTTAACATCCAGCCTCCTGTAAAGTGGAAATTGATGAAAGGCATGTGCTGTTTGAGCTGAGAAGCCTATAATCATCCCAAGTCTTGAAACTGGCCTCAGTTCATGTTTCTCTGTGGATTCTGTTCCTGTTTCCACTGAATTGGAATAAATTGGTCTAAATGTGTTATGAATGAAAAGGTTGTGATCAGAAACTAGGAAACCTGTGACAGAAATGCATAACAGATGAATACTAAATGCAGTTGTGTTGGATGTCTGTTCTGTTGACAGGAGCACTTCCAGGAGTATCCACTGCACATGGCAATGCTCATCTGCAACGCACTCAGTGAGGAGAAGAAGATCCTCAACAGAGCTCTCCAGCAAGTATGAGCGCTAAATTAGCATATCATTAGCATAAACAGTATAGGCCTATATATATATAATATTAGCCAATAATATTTCAGTAGTGACAGTCACAGGTTTAAATTCGCCTTTGGCGAAGTCCAGCCCCCTTGGGTTACAGTTGCTACTGTAGGTCGAACAGATAAACGTTCTATCCTCTGATATCCCCATGGTTTATGCAATGACGTAAGGACACAACTTCCAACCATATTTGAATATTTTCCACACACCGCGCTCTTCCGTCTTGTTGGTGCGTCTCTGAAGTAATCTAGTAGGCCTAGTTAGGAAATGGATCGCACTCAGTTTTTCTTCTTTTCTTGTTGTTTTCTTTTTATTTTAACATTGCAGGGACTGACATGACGTTTCGGCTGCACAGAGCCTTCTTCAGTGTCACCATATTTGAATAAAAATATAACAGCAATATTTTGTCAAGACCAAAAACAGGAGATGATTCTCTGCGTTAGAATTCAATGGAGCGCTGTCAGTCAAAAACTGACGGACCTCTTTTTGCACTGTGATTGGTCAAATAACATTCTAGTGCAGGCCTTAGCCATCCACACATTTCAGCTTGATCCATATTTCCCTCCACATGTCAGAGGCCAGTGTTCTGGGAAGATATTGCTCAAATTTCTAGATAACACGACTAAACAGGAAATAAGGGGAGGATGAGGGAGGGGGATGAACGATGATGTCGAAGAACCTAGCTCAGTAATAAACCAAGTTAAGTTAACCTTGTTAGTCGTAAATTATCACTAGTGGGATATCTATTTGCAGGTTTACAACTTCCTGTAGGTTAACTTGGCCAGGTTCATCACGTAACCATGCTCTTGGAATGCATCTCAACCAAATTCTAGCAATTAGGTAAATGAAATGCACATTTCAAACGTCCACAGGGTTCACCCCTCACACCTGTAATCTTTTTTCTGTTACCATCCTGTGTACAAAGAAAATTATAGGGTATAGGGTAGAGGGGATAGTCTAGACCATACTAGAAGAGCTCTTTTTTACTCACTAAAGTGGTCCATAATCTCCCTCTATTGTATTGTACTAAAAATGCGAAAGCAAGAAATCTCAGCTCTGTTGAAAAGTAAGCATCTCAGGTGCTGTTTCCACGTAGCAGGATATATTTTGAGTAGGGTATTTTTTTTCTCCTGATTAGGTGTAAACGCAACATGTGGACAAAAAATCCTCCATTGTAACAAATGCGTTTCAGCCCCCGAAACAGGATATTTTTAAAGCCTGCTTTTTTGTATCTGGATTTTAAATATCTGCTACCTGTAAACGGAAGACCAAAACCAATGTAACCAGGAGAAAACAATATCCACATGTAAAAATATCCTGCTACGTGGAAACAGCTCCTTAGATGTGATTAACGTATTCCTTGTATTTTATTTAGAGCAGTGCTAAGAATACCACCAGATATAGTAAGATTCTCTTCTTGCATTCTCTCTGATCACAGTTTGAAGTTACCACATCTTCATCAGTAGAAAAATGACAAACCTAGGTAGGAGGTGCCTAAAATAAACTCCAATAGACACTTGAACGATGTGTAGGGTCCTTCTGAAGTTTATTTAGACACCACCTACCTAGGTTTGCCATTTTGACTCAAGGCGTGGCAATGTCAAAACGTTTTTCTTGGCAGTGCAATAAAATACAGTACAAGAAATGATCACATCTGAGATGCTCTGGTGGCTCTCCTCGCTCAGATCTCAGTGCTGATTCATTGTATTGCTGAAGCCAGGAGGTGGAGCTGAGTTCTGTAGGACTGTCTGGCTGCACAAGTCATGTCAAGTCTTCCAAAGCTAAAATACTGTTTGTGTCTGGAAGTAGACTACTTTATTAGCATCTGATAGCTGGATGCACGTCTTAGAAAAATCCCCTCCATGAATCATCTGTGGGAACTTGGCAGACTCATGTCTTTTTGTTGGGATGTTTGCCTCCAGGAGAAGGTGGGTTCTCCACAGAACAACATGGGGGGAAAGCACAAAGAACTGGACAACAAAGTCAACAAACTGAGGAAGATGGTGCAGGTACTGTAAATAAATACATTTTTGTTGTTGTTCATTAGTTCATTAGTTATTTATTTAGTTCTTTCTTTCTTTCTTTCTTTCTTTCTTTCTTTCTTTCTTTCTTTCTTTCTTTCTTTCTTTCTTTCTTTCTTTCTTTCTTTCTTTCGTTCTTTCTTTCGTTCTTTCTTTCTTTCTTTTACACACAATGCGACAGAGAGGATGTGTTCATGATATGTTTAATAATTAATATATAAATAATACTTTCCATAATCATATTGTTAGTAATTCGTTCATTCTTTGTATTTTTCCTCTCAGGATGCAGAAATAGACATTAAAGCTTTAGAGGACCTTCAAGATGAACATGACTTCAAGAAGAAAACTCTTCAAAGTCAAGGTAATTGAAGCTCAGAGATAACATCTTATATCTATTTCTACTACATGACATGCATTTGCATTAGAATGGAATTGAAAAAATTAAATGAATAAATATGCAACTTGAAATGCACTGTCTATTCACAATTCAGTGATTTGTCTCTAAATCAGGGGTTCTCAAGGTGGGGGCCAGGGACCACTGTGAATCCGTGGCACATTGCCAGGAGATCTGCGCAAATGTTTGTTACAATGTAAAACACATAAAATTGCACGCCGCCATGTATTTCTGTGAGGGAAACATACAGTATACAATAGACACAAAGCAGGCCCAAATTTAACAATAAATACATTTTAACAAGAAATGAACTGTTCTATATAGGCCTTTACAATTAGCTGTATTTTATGATGCAATTTTCAAGGGGGTCCTTGTAAAATCTTTGGCCCCATCAGGGCTCCCCAGCTCACACACACTCACAAAAACGTTTGAGAAGTCTAAATGCTGCCAACAGGGATTAAAATAGCATAGTTCTTTCCCATGATGGATACAAGCATGAGCCACATGGGCACACACACGGTACACACACACACGGTACACACACACACACACACACACACACACACACACACACACACACACACACACACACACACACACACACACACACACACACACACACACACACACACACACACACACACACACACTTGCTCTTCTGATACATGACTTGATTGATGACATAGCATGTAACCAACTCTCCTCCTCACTCCCATTCCACCACACACACACACACACACACACACACACACACACACACACACACACACACACACACACACACACACACACACACACACACACACACACACACACACACAGACCAGGAGCCCAATGGAGTGAAGAGTCAGGAGAAGAAACAAGAAGAGATGAAGATCAAAGACCTGTTCATACGACTCAGGATAAAGAGAGAGGTATGAAGTGTGTGTGCATGCATGCGTGCGCGTGTGCAAAGGAAAAGGGAAGTAAGAGAGAGGGTGAAGTAAGAGAGAGGGAGATAGAAAGCAAGATATTTTCTGTCTGATTTTACGTGGACGTGAACGTGTGCGTGTATGTGACCATCACCCAAGGTACTCCAAATACACTGCAGATGTATGTACGTTGCACTACCATATTCTGCAACGGTATGCTATTTCTTATCTATCGGTTTTGACTCAAGCTGGAGCGTGATGTGGGAAACATAGCACTTGTACTTTCACTTTTCTTTTACTTTGAAGTAATGTTGTTAAATGTGGACTTTGAATATGTGTACAATAAAAAGTAATAACTGTAGTCTAGTGTAAGGGTTAACAGTCTATTTACAGTCTACATACAGGCACTGATATTTTGATTTTGCACTGAATGACATTTAATTACCTATATGTATATGTATAATATATATAATTATATTATATATATAATATATATATATTATAGCTCAAGTGGAGGGGAATGTATTGCGCTTAGTGTAACCTACCTTTTGGCAGTGTAGACCAATGACAAAAGTATTGTTTCAACTCCATACTATGGAATTTGATATTGTTTGACTGCAATATTGATATCACAACATAAATTTGATATATTGCCCAGCCCTACCTCATGGTTTGAATACTTTTCATTCCTGAGTACCAACAGTCGGTACAATAAATAAAACGTTTCTCCTCACTGCGGTACACAAAGTCAGTTTTGCTTTTTTTTTCTCATGACGCTCATTGGGCTACGTCAGCCAAAGGTTACTTGAGGGGATATCTGACAACGTAGGCCTACTGTAAAAGTGGTCAGAAGTTCACTTACTAATGACTCAATTACAGCGACGGTAATTACTGAACTTTTTAATCCTACCTTGTGTCGGTTCAACGCCTTGGTGCAAAGCCTCTAATGTACCGTAACCTTATTGTCACCAAAATTGCAATGACCAAGTGTTGCGTAATATGTTACTTCAGCCTCCCAGTAATGTCATAGCAAAGTTGTTATGATGTATTGACTCCCTGACCTGGTTTTCACCCCATCCCCGCCATCCTCCAGGAGGTTGCTGGTAAGACAGCAGACGCCTTGACAATGGTGGACCACATCCAGTTCAGCCTGATCAGCGAGGAGCTTCCTGAGTGGAAGCGGAGGCAACAGGTGGCCTGCATCGGGGGACCCATCAACGCCTGCCTCGACCAGCTGCAGTCATGGTGAGGTCCAGCAGGGGGAGCACTGGAGTCAATCATGTTAGCCAATCTGCAGTAGTTATTCCATAGAAGAGGCTCCAGTATCTAGAGGATTCATAAGTATGAATACTCTAGATCTTGTTTTATTGGAATCAGTCTGTTGGTGTCGTAGTTTCGCTCTGTCCCATTGACTTCTATACAAATGTCTGGGGTGAAAGCTCCTCCCACTTTTGCCACTTCCCATTCCCGTTCCTGTTGTATTTCGAGCGATTTCGAGTGATTTTCACGCCAGCGATTCCTGGAAGTTAACATGTTATGAACCCACTAGATACTGGAGCCTCTATGGTTATTCACGCTGTAAAGTCACAAATAGAGAGATGGGTTTTTTTTACATTAAGTTCTCTAGACAATAATCAATCAAAGTTTGAAGGAGTGAATCAATGTTTCCTGTCGTTCTATATCATTCTACAGCTCTAGTCAGTGTGACCACCAAAGCAAATTTTAGAAGCGACTTTCTTACTGAAAGTGACTTACTGAAACGATAACATTTAAAAACTTGAATAAAATATGAATAATATTTAAAAGTAGCAGAAACAGAAACTTGATGTATTTTGTCAAGGCGACTAGATCAGTTCCATTGTTCCTTATTTCACTGAGGTGTCCACGGTTCAACACCCATTGCCCTTGCTATTAGCTGGCTTCCTTACCTCTGCAATATGTGGAAGCCTATCAAGTATGCCTGTCCATATTTGGTTAAGGACCCTTAGGCCGCTTACACATCAAGGCGGTGAAGCGTCGCGGGACGGAAGCAATTTTTACTGCCGTTTGTGAAAATACATGGAAACATATCTGTCCTTACACACCAACCGGCGGTAGTCGGGTGTCAGCGGCACGGGAGCCAGCTCCGCTCCGCGCTGCATTTGGAAAATAGAACTTGAGCGTTTATTTCCCTCCGGCGAACGGCGGTGTCCCATTCAAATGAATGGCAAAGTAGCACACTTTTGAACTGGACTGGCCGTGCATGCCGACACTGTCAGTGTGAAAGGCAGAGTAGAACACACTGGCCGAAACTAAGCAGAAAGACCTCATTCATCTCGCTTCCGTTCCGCGGCGCCTCAGTGTGGAGCCGGCCTTAACCGGTCAACTGCCATCTCATTATTTCACTTTCGAAATGAGTGCATGCCTACCAGCAACAGTGCAAAAGCAAAAGTGTTCATTGACAAAATGCCAAGTTCGAGATGATTGTGGTGTTGGTCTTTACTCAAGCTAATTCACCACAGAGAGATGGGTGTCAAAGTGAAACTTCCAAAGAAAAAAAATACATTTTGACCACATTCGCCGAACCTCCCCAACACCAACACCATATCCATCTTCCTACGCTATAGCGTCATCCACTAGGGGAAATGTAAATGAAAGTAAACATTGGTGATGGGGACACGAAAGCCCATGGGACCAACACAGAAAGGCGCTGCCACATCTAAAACCACATTTAGCACCTTAGAAGGGAAATGACTGAACAAGTCTAGAGAGAAGTAAATGAAACATGCACACATAAGTCATGTAATGAGTAACATTGAAACCTTACTTGATAGTAGATGATATTGAAGGTCAGTTGGAGAATGATGCTGCTCTAGTTACTGCAGTCAATGTTTGATGTTCACTTACAGTAAATAATAACTGACTCTAACTGGACGTCTTTTTAAGCTTGAATGTGTTTCGTCTTTCGTCTGCCAATCAAAAGGCTTCTCCAGTTCTGAGTGGAGGGACGGTGAAATGTACTCAAGAAACAAAAAGAAGTCCAGTCGCTTACATCTGAACTCTTTTGGCTAACATAACTTGGATGAACAAGAATCCTCACGCATTCTATTGAGGTCATGTGCCAATGCTTAACACGTCATTCAGGAGGTTTACCATTGAATGCCTTGACATGCATGGATGAGAATTTGTGTATGTGCATGACTCACATTTCAAAATGTAACCCTTATTATTATTTATTTTCTCCTCATGATAGCTGATCTGTGATGTTCATGATAGGTGACCTGTGATGTTCGTTCACGAGGCCATGATTTGATGTCATGTTCAAGTTCATAAGGTCATGTTCCAATGTCAATCTCGAGGGTTATGATTCAATGGCATGAGGTCATGTTTCATGGTCGTGAGGTCGTCAATGTTTCCTAAAGGGATGACCTTTGACCCAACCCTGTGCAGGTTCACGTCGGTGGCGGAGAGCTTAAAGCAGGTCCGGCAGCAGCTGAGGAAGCTGCAGGAGCTCGTGCAGAAGTTCAGCTACGACAACGACCCCGTGGCCATTGGGATCGGACCCCTGGAGGAGCGCTCCATCATGCTGCTGAAGAACCTCATAGTCAGGTGAGGAGATTGACAGACGATTTGTTCAATGGAAATTTCATAGAAGACGTTTCGTTCACCAAATAAGACGTTTCGTTCGACCCATGCAGGCGGTTCGTTCAACCCATGCAGATGTTTCGCTCAACTGAGCAGACGTCTCGTTCAGGCTATATTCTGCTGTGCTTTTGTATTATTTGTATTATTACTCTTCATTTTAAAATGTAAATCAGCTCTAGGCTACTGGTCAGTCTCCATGAATATGGGAGGGCACGGTTATTTTCAAAAATAATGAAGCCGATGGAAATCATTTTGGGGTTGTTTCTCATCAATTTCTCATCCATCTGGAACTTCGTGGTTTGCCTAGCTCTGACAAGGCGGGGTGTATTTAAAAAAAATCTCGAACCTGATTGGAGAATTCAATGCGTGTGTCATTTTGAATAACGTACGACTTCAACCAATCATATTGAAAGTGTTGTTGTTGATGTTGTTGTGCTACTGTGTTGGCGCACATGATGCTACATCATGCCTGTTAACACCCCGCCCCACGATTGTGATTGGATCTATGGGATCGAGTATGTTGTGCAAGTAGCACTTTGGGCTCAACTCGCCTCATCCAGACCCTTGTGCTAGCTCACAGAGTTGAGTGAATATGCACGAGTCTGCGTGAGAACCCAATCTGTTTATGCTGTAGTAGTGCTGCCCTGGTGGTAGGAAGAAGAGTTTGTGTGGGTGTGTGGCGTGTGTGATTTCTTTGATGATGAGCTGAAGAGCCATGCGGTCTGGTGTGGTCACTATTAGTGCGTACTGAGGAGTAGGTGAGGTGAGTAGGAGAGGTGAGTAGGTTAGGAGTAGGTGAGGACATACATATCACTCCATTAGATAACCTTTTAGGGGATTTTTACTGGTGAAGGACCTTTACACTTGGTGAGAAACCATGTGTTGCGAAGGAGTAGGCTTACTTGTGAATTGTAGAGGAAGGGCCAAATGACGGGATATTGTGTCAAGACAGTGGAAAAAGGTGGACTGTGTGTACATGGGATCTGTGACAAAGTGATGATGCAGCTAAGGTAATGCAGATCTGGTGCAAAAAAAGGTGTTTATTCAGTTTTGTTCTCCACAAAGGTGTTCCGATGTGAATTTTGAGAGATGTGTGACAATTCTTGTGAAACACAATGTTCTACTCAACACCCCGTCGGTAGGAAGAGTGTGAACATGCACTTTAGGGACAGGATGTGGTGAATCATTTTCACTTTTCCTTCACTTACACAGTGAGGATGTGATACCGCCTGATGCAGAGTGGCATAGGGAATGAATGCTGAAATCAACAGCACAATTAAAATTAAATATAGCAATTAAACTTTTGTAGGAAGGGCCTATCAACATAAGGTGTCGACTGTTGTTTAGTTATTATTTTTTAGATACAGGATAATTGACATGACATGATTTTCTCAGATACAGCTGTATTTACTTTCAAACATGGCTGATGCAATGCTGTTACCAAGAATACTACAGTGTATACGTGTATCTACATACACACCCCCAGAATGTTTAATAATACCACAATGTTTTGGACATTTAGTCCTGGAAATGCAACACACGCATGCATGCACGTACGCACGCATGCACGCACGCACGCACGCACACACACACACACACACGCTCAAACACTGTGTCTGACTCTGTTTTTCTCCATTACAGTGCCTTGATAGTGGAAAGGCAGCCTTGCATGCCTACACATCCTCAAAGACCACTGGTCATCAAGACAGGGGTGCAGTTCACTGTCAAACTCAGGTAGTACCATGCCCTGATCCACACTATCTGACATACAGTACACAGTTTGAGCCCATCACGACTCAATGTCATACATTTGCTGTTACCAGAATGGCAATGACCAAGTTGTAGTGCATTACTTAAGGCCCGTGTTATGTCATAGTAGTACTTGAATGAATATTAGAGCGTTCCATTGGTGAAACGGCGTGCATTATGGGGCTACAATATTAAAAGGGAGCACAGTTTGCAACTTTTCATGTGTTTTCTATTATGGATATTTTCATGGATATTTTCGTACAAAACTATGTTTACTGTGTATATGTATTTGCAAAGAACTGAGGTTGTTCTTTTTGTCTGAATTCTTAGATTGTTGGTCAGACTCCCAGAGCTGAACTGCCAGTTGAAGGTGAAAGTGACTTTTGACAAGTAAGTCACTCAGAGATGCACACTGGGAAAATGTGTAAATACATGCAATCACAGCAGTGGATGACAACAAATGAAGCCATCTTTAATGGGCCCATAGTGTGAAACAGCAAAATCTTTTTTTATGGTCTCAGTGTATATTTCCATTTCCCTATTTCTAAATTCCAACCACCTAGGCAGACAAATGAAATCAGAAAAAGACTTGTCAGTTTGTCCATTGTGGCTCCCAAGTGTTTCTTCATGGTGGCACTGTACTACATGAAGGTTGATTTGCAACTTGTCTGCCAACCAACTATTATTTGTATTTTTTCACTCTTTTTTATCAGAGATGTAGTTGAACGCAGCACAGTTAAAGGGTGAGTCTAACATTTTTTTCTCGATAATTAGATGAGCACTGCATCTGATGTACTGATGAACTGTATGTGTATGTGCCAAGCAGAAAATTGAGAAACACGCTTTTTTATTGCATATGTACAGGTTCCGTAAATTCAATATCTTGGGCACAAACACTAAAGTCATGAACATGGAGGAGTCCAACGGCAGCTTGGCAGCTGAATTCCGTCACCTGGTACAGACTTGTCTGATTGCACACACCTGTAACCTACACACTTTTCCCAGCGTCTCTTTTTAGAGCTATTCAATGACCTACCACCCTGTCTCTTTGCCCTGACAGCAACTCAGAGAGCTGAGGACAACAGGCAACAGATCAAATGAGGTATGTGCAATTCGTACCTCTTTTGACACTACTACTGTCTATGATAACATGAAGTATATTTTTTTCACAGTGCCTGCCCAGCATTTCAGGAATTGCTCTTGCGTATGTACGTATGCATGCAATGTAAATCCCAATTCTAACAGTTTTCTTTCTTTTCTTTCTTTCTTTCTTTCCTTCTTTCTTTCTTTCCTTCTTTCTTTCTTTCTTTCTTTCTTTCTTTCCTTCTTTCTTTCTTTCTTTCTTTCTTTTTCTTTCCAGGGCCCTCTTATTGTTGCAGAAGAGCTACATACAGTATGCTTTGAGACACAGCTCAACCAGCCAGGCCAAAACCCCATTGAACTCACTGTGAGTGCCGCTCACACAGTCACACACAAAATTACTCTCAGTTCAGAGATTTACTTACTGTATTTTTGTTTTGAATGAATAAAAAACAGCTCAGTGCTAGAACACATGTTCAATAGCACATAGCTTGAACTTTAATTGATTTCACTACATGTCGTCACCCTGAAGAAGATCTGACTTGATGTTTAATGCATCTCTTTATTAGTTTAGGAGGAACCGTCTTTATCTCAACTGTCTTCTTTAAGACTATTGTTTTCACATTAAACCAGGTAATGATCTCTTATCTAATGACTGTGCCCATTGCTCTGTTTTCTTTCCCATTTTCAGACCACATCCCTACCCATTGTGGTCATCTCAAACGTTGCTCAGATGTCCAGTGCCTGGGCCTCAATCCTGTGGTACAACATGCTGTCCAGCGAGCCCAAGGTAGAGCATGCCTGTGTGGGTCTGTTTTGACCTACACTGGCAGTCTATTAATTGTCTGTGCTTGCCAGTCTTTTTTTCATAGTGACTCTTTGCATCTATGTTTATGGCATCCTTTTTTTCCTAACCACATTTTGCTTTCACTTTTCTTCTCTCGCCTACTTGCACCTACGTGTCTGCCACTGTGTGTGTACTTTCACTCTCTCTCCTTGTCTCAATCTTGCCTTCGTTTATTTTTTTCTTATGACACTCGATGCTTGTGTATTTCCTCTCATTTTTGTCCCTTACTACTACCTTCTCTCACTGACACTTACAATGAATGTCCTTTAACATTTGTCTTCATATCCCACACAAATGTGTGCCTTTACTTCTGGGTACACCATCCTAGCTCCTGTTTTTGTCAATACAATTCAATTCAATAATGTTTCAATGGCATGATGAATGAGCATTTCTATTGCCAAACTAAGTTATGCGAACTAAGAGAAGTCTGAGGGATACAATGCACATGAATATGTACTCCAGCTGGCTAGCTGGCGTATGCCATATCTCTGTAAGGTTGGATATTGTACTTACTGCCAATTTGACATAGCAGTATCTCTAAAACGGGACACATTTGGACCATACGCTTTTGTCACAAGATTAAGGAGGTGTTATGAAGACTCAATTTCAACTAAATGTGTAGTTATTACACTTTGCCTTTTTTGTACGGCAGTATAGCTGGCTTATGCCATATCTCAGTAAGAATCCTGTGTCCCTTTGCAGAACTTGTCGTTTTTCCTGGATCCTCCTTCGGCCACGTGGGCTCAGCTCTCTGAGTTTCTCAGCTGGCAGTTCTCCTCCATCACCAAGCGTGGCCTCAACACCGAGCAGCTAAGCATGCTGGGAGATAAGCTCCTTGGTGAGTCATGTCCCATGCCCCCGATGATGGGGCAGCCCCTCTTTAAGGAGATGGGCTTCAGATCAGAGAGTTGCAGGTTCGAATCCCACACCTTTCACTCACTACCTCACTCCATGGCCTTTGAGGAAAGCACCTAACCCCATACTGCTCCAGGGACTGTAACCAATACCTTGTACTTGGCTGTAAGTGATTTTGTATTAAACTGTCAGCTAGCTGTAATGTAATGTAATTTAATGTCATGTTGGACCAACAGTCCCTCCAGGATTTCGCAAGGCTTTTTTGTGATTGTTGCGGCCAAAAATGCTGCATTTTTCGGGACCTTTTCCAAAAACTTCCAAAAGTGGCGGTGGTTTTTAGGATTTGTTGCATCAATATTGCATTTGTAAGTGACAATTGCTATAAATTTCTGCAATACTACCCTTGGTAATATTAATTGATATCAACATATATACACGCAGGATAAGTGTTACGCGCATGGTCATTGTGCAGACTGAGTTACTGAATTTACCAAATTAACAGATGGAACATTGAGTTGGTTATTAGTAGGCTATGAAGTGTAGTGTGCCGACCAACCTTTTCCCCTTGTCACTCAGCTACTGTAGTCCAGCATCTGAAAAAGGTTGCTTTGGGTGTATACACCCACCTGAAAACGATTCATTCAAAACCCACACAAAATACATAAATGTACTGACAAGATTTTAAATAATTCTATACTATCATGCAGAGGTGTGACCAAGTCACTAATGTGCAAGTCACAAGTAAGTCTCGAGTCTTTCCTCTCAAGTCCGAGTCAAGTCACAAGTCAAGACACATCTGACCAAGTCAAGTCCAAGTCCAAGTCATACCCTAGCCAAGTCAAGTCCAAGTCCAAGTCTCATTTTTTTTCAAGTCCTTAACAAGTCACAAAGGAATTTTCTATTTGCAATCACAATTTCGATCATAAATTAATTAGTATAATAATGAGACCTGAGTAAAAAGATGACAATTATTAAAACAGTTGCTGAGAAATCAGTCTAAACCAAACTACTGCTTGTGCTGTGTGCATGTAAAATTACATTTAATTTCACATTTTTTTCACATAAAAATACATTTCATGTGAATTTGTACTTAAACAAAGGAGCAACCATATGCCAAATATTTACTGTCCAGTGGGCAAATAGTCCTGTTTGCAAGAATGTGTGCGTATGTGTGTGTGTGTGTCCGTTCCATCATCTGATGGCATAAACCTATTCCACTACTCCACCCTGGTCTTGGTGGTGGGCCGGTCATATCTAGTCAAGGTTGTAAGTTATACAGACTCTAGCATCATAACGCTAAGGACAGGACTATGGTTAACTTTTTCACTAGGAGCACAGGCAGGGCCGCTGACAGCTTTGGCTGGAAGGTTTTGTCAAGACATTACACTACCGACCTGAAAACGCGGATTCACACTTTCAGCGTACTATGTTTGACTTACCCACAAAGGCCAAGGGTGAAAGTAGTAGCCTATTCATGTCTTACAGGTGCTACCCACCCTCCCCCCTCTCTTTACTGTAGTGTAACACTCGACTAATGTAAACATTTTAGTTTGGCTTTAAAAGACGCCATTTTCCCTAAGGTACCATATTAAGCTCACCATTCTCATCAAGATATGACATACAGCAGGGGTAATCAATTTTTTTTTTTTTAAATTGAGCCCAGTGTGTGTGTGTGCGTATGGGGGGTGGGGCTACACATGTGAGACAGGATGATCAGCAGGCAGCCCTGTCTCAGCTGGTCCATGATGTTCACTTCATCCCATTATCTGTGAACCAGAAGCTGAGCATTGACAGTGTCATAACTGTGAACCCACCAATGAGCACATGCATGGTGCAGCACTAGGCTATAGTCTGCTGTAGGCTACGTGCCAACAGTATTTAGCCTAGTAGACACTTGTCCATATGGGCTAAGAAATGAGGACAAAGTAGGCCTAGTTAGTTGGATTAAATTCCTGGTAAAGTAATGATGCATTTCCTGAATTTCCCCCTGGGGATCAATAAAGTTACTCTACTACTCTACTCTACTCTACTATTGTTGAAGCTGATATCGGCATTGTCGCTTTCCCCCTCACATTCTCGCCGCAATGGCCCATCACCAACCATTTTTACTGCGTCACAGTCCAAGTTAACTAGAACTTCGTTTGCACAGTCATTAATCCACGTCTTGTTAATTATATTAGGCTACTAGACTATTCGCCAGCACGCTGCCAATTAAACACGGCGTTAGCGCTGCAGAATGTCAGTTACGGCAACGAGGCAACCTTGTTCTGCGCTTCTACAGTGTAGGAAGAAGGAAGGTGTGTAATGCCCTATCCAACATTTCGCTCCCATTTTTCCCGAGCGAATATGCGCCTCGCGCCATGCTCTCGTCTCCCTGTTCTCCCCAATCGCCCTCTCCTCCCCCACAAAGGCACTTGTATGCTGTTCATGCCTCTTCAAAAAGATTAAGTTTACCGTCCAGGTCATAGATTGTAGCCAAACAAAGTTCTGCTTCTATGTTTCCTAATTTTTGTTAATTTGGAAAACAGGGTTACATCCCAGTTCTCCGGTGCTGGCGTCGTGTAGCTCTAATGTGTAATTTCCAAGCAGCGGTAATTGCGACTCCAAACTCCCCCAAAATACCAAACAAAGCATGTAGTTCGAACTGTGAGAAACACAAGATAAGGCGGTGTCGACACTACGAGATACAAGGTTCGCGCGCGCAAGGAGCGAGAGGGAACATGCTTTTTATCCACGGGAGCCGACCCATGCCCATGTCTTGCGCTGCTCAGCAGTAGCTTGCAACCTCTACCTCGCATTACATTTAAACTTCACGATAGGCTGCATTAAAGATTGCGTTTGAAATTATGTGGCTGACATGATAGTGTGTCAAGGCTGAGTTTTAAAACTTTCAAGGAACAGGTATGGCATTATCTTACCATTTGACACATGGGACACTGCTACTCTGATTTCAGCTGGCTGAGGCGGTATTCCAGGAATCAAAGATAGCCCTGATGTCCTTAGAAATGTTTCGATTCAAGTCATCGAACAACAAGCAGTGAGGTTCGGGCGCATATCTTGTTTATAGCCCTCAAGCGCAAGCTTCGCGGGAAGCAGTGTTGCTTGCACTTAGTTTCTTCAAAGTTTTTCCAATAGCCATGAAGTATTCCTCATCTCGCGCCTTGACCAATTATTTGACAATTTTGGTCGTTTGTCTTGTCTCTTTGCAAGACTGTCATGAATAGGCTATAGGCTAAATTATTTCCCTTTGGAACCATTCACCCAGCATCTAAAGTAGGCAACCGGTGGAGCTCTTTTGATGGATGCAAGACCAAGTGTTCTCTGCTCGCCTATTTTCGATTGCATGCTGGAAGACTAAGACATGTATAAACGTGTCTTTTTGTATTGATTCCAATAGGCCTACTCAACCGATGGTGGCTGGTAAATGCAAAGAATGTTACCGAGAGGTTACTCTTTCTAGACTGAGAAGCGCGAGCTTATGCATTTTCAACGCGTGGAGTTGTGGTCGTGAAATAGCCCTGGGATATCAAGCCATAGCCTACGGACACATCTTGGGTTGGGGGAAACGTAAAAGCTGGCCATATTCGTAAAGTTTACCTCGCCACATATCCATCATAACGTGGTTTTGTCCGCGATGGTGGAAATTATTCGCAAGGCTGCACTTCACATTGAAGTGACTGACTCGCAAGCATAGTGTGTGGGAGCGGAACATAGCCTACTGTAACAGCCTTCCGGGGCTGAAGGCAAGCGCATTCATAAAGGACAGGGAAAGCAAAACGGATAGGCGTACTCTTTTATAAAACAACAATAGATTAAGTCCTGTGGTTCGGTTATGTCAGCAGTGTGTGCTTTTTTATTTCAACTGCTTAAATAGCCTAATGTTCAACAATCAATGTCCATCACCATTTAGCTAAAATATTTAGACAGCTTGGTTCTCACTGAATTTCTGTCGTAAGCGAGGGGCGAGAGAGCGAGAGCTTCACGTGTGTAGCACATCACAGCGCCCCACCACACACACACTTCCTACAACATTGATAGAAAATATTTGTTGATCACAGTGCAAACTTCCATAGCCTACCCTATTAAGAATGCAAAATGAGTTGGGGCTGAGAGGGAGATAAATTAACTTCCGCGATGGTTTAAAATGTAAAATGTATGTTTGTTCTGGAGACTCGCAAATGGTGTTTCACTGTTGCCGCTGGTCGCCGCGTCCAGGCCAGCCGCGTCCAGCCGCATCTGGCCGCCAATGGCATAGCACCGCTTAGGACAATGACGTGATAGAGCTCTTCAGCGTTGACGTCAACTTGTATGCGGCGTTTGGACTACCGGTTCCCTGGCGATTTTTTACATTGCAAAACGCCATAGAGATTCAGGTTTGGCAAAAATATAAGTTGCACGGCAACAACGAACATTAGCGTGTCCCCGCATCCCTTTCTCATTAGTGGAACGGATCGTATCATCATGTTGGTGTATTCACATGTTAAATCATGACGATTATAATTCAATATTGCTAACCCCTTTCTGATCATTAAAACTTCCGAACTACATACTTTCCTTTGGTTGCCATGGGTACAACCTTCCGCACGTACATGCCGTTAGATACTGGCGCCGTTTTTGTAGTCGCCAAAAGCTTCCGGGTTTAGCATATGGACGCAACATCGTATTTATGTCGAAGTTTGACACAAAATGATCAACCATGTCATACCTACAGCCTATTTTTAACACCCTCGACAGTTTGCGGGGGTTCGCTAAGCGCGTGCTTGCACTCGGAGCTTATTTGAAATTTACCCCTATTCATTCTCAATGGAGGCCGGAAGCCGATAGGAACCAGGACGTCCTTAAATGCTAACATGAAAGACTACAATCTACTACATGCTTCCGCTTCCGCTGAAGAACTCTATTCAAACAAAGAATGTGGGCGGGCTGTTGCATTCTGAAAACAAGGGTTGGACTTGGACTTTTTTTTTAGACCCAACATGGCAAGTCACGCCAAGTCATTGAAAGTTACAACTGTCAAGTCCAAGTCGAGTCCCGAGTCAAAGGCGTGCAAGTCGAGTCGAGTCGCAAGTCCTTTCTGATCTTGAAATTTCAAGTCGCAAGTCTTCACACGCGCTGACTCGAGTCAGACTCGAGTCCAAGTCACTGGACTCGAGTCCACATATCTGCTATCATGTGAATACTAATGCATTAGTCATTAGTGATGGCTCTCTTGACTGCTTCCGAAACCTGTGGGCTGAGAAACGCACTTGAAAGATCCCTGACGATGTAAATGGTCAGGCAGGTGTCTCCCCAGGCCCTACAAAGAACTGCTTACCACAGCTTTCCCAGAACGAGGACATACCGTATCCGGGAAACAGTCACGCTAATATTTGAGCACGAGCAGGTTGGATTTCCCAAAAAGCTATTAGGTCACCAAAGAATACAAGATTTTTTCAGTATTATTTACTACATACAGTACACTAGAAGTAATAGCATACAGTAAGACTTCTCTTTTAATGAGTGAGGGAATCATTTTAAAAGGTGAAACCTACACACACACACACACACACACAAACGCGCGCACACAAACGCGCGCACACAAACGCGTGCGCACGCGCACACACGGACACGCACACACACACACACACACACAGCTAGGTAACATTTTGTAAGCATCCTTGTGTATTTCGCTTTAGTTATTGCACAGGGTGAATGGAACGTATAGGGGCCTGGGGCACTAACCATTCTCCTCCTCCTCCTTCTGAACACACAGGTCGGGCTGACCCAGAAGGTGTGGTGCCTTGGACAAAGTTCTGCAAGGTGGTAAGCTGACAATTTGAGATTAGTGTTGCCACACGTCCAGGGTTTTCCAGGATTGCCCTGGTTTGTTATGGTCTGTCCATGGTTGGTGATTAACTGTATTTGTAATTCACATTGCAGTAATTACAGTACACTTTGTCATTTTCTAACCGAAAATGGTCCCACGCCACACTTCGCCGAGACCTCTTCATGGTTAGGCAAAGCCCGCTCTATAGAAGCTTGCATGTAACAAACAAGTCAAGCCAGGGTACGGTGATGGTGAGATATTGCCCCCTGCTGCCCAAATTGTGTAGGTGTAACAGCGAAATGCATTGCATTGAGGACGTGCACTAATTACCTACATTCAAGTTTTTTTGTTTTTTGTTTAACGGTTCGTCGGCGAAAATTAATTTCTTCGACTAAATGTTTAATGATCAATCATCGGTTAATCGGTTAATTGTGCCCATCCCTAGTGCCTATGTTGACAATATTAACAAAGTGTTGATGAGGATAGGACCACTGTGACAATGTGACAATGACTTTTCAAGTGGTGTCAGACACATTGGAACATTGAATATGTCAATGCATTCAAAGCAGGTATAAGTTGCTACATCCAGTGCCATAGAAACATATACATACGTACGTAGATGCTGTTTTTTCCGCCTCAAACTGGTAGTCGTATAAACTTTACCTGCTTATCTGACATAACGGTGAAAAGGGCTAATGTACTGTATATGTGTAGAAGATAGGCAGCAGTACTGACTCGCTGGGTACAGTGCCATTGTTGTCAAAATCAAAACGCTTTGAAGGTCGGAATTGTCACCGTGGCAACTGAACAGTTCTGCCAGCAAAGGCGGTGGTTCTGCTTTTGGTGACCAGTGACCGAAGGAAGGTTTCACTTCTCTTCTGTCTGCTACAGAAAAAAGTGAAATTCATTACAAAAGAGAGGAACAGTAATACTGCCCATTTCTAAGCCCTCTTTGTGCATATGTTGTAATCGTAAATGTTTGGGAGTCGAATACAAATTGAAACTAAGTAGGATAATGGCCATTTAAATCTGCCACTAGCCAAAATATGGAAGTGAAACTTTGGACACATACGTAATGATTACTGTTCAGTGGCTGCTAGTAAATGATGCCATATATATTTTTCAGTGGTTTGATATTTCCCTCCCTTGGTATGTAATATGCTTTTACTGTTATTGTGTCCAGGCAGGTGACAAAGGGGTCTTGTTCTGGACATGGTTGGACTCCATTTTGGACCTCATCAAACGCCACTTGCTCAGCCTGTGGAATGATGGGTAATAACATCTATCAATGCATCTGTCTTATGATACCATATCTCGTATCATATCATCAACTGGTCCTCTGCCAAACTGAGGAAACAAAAGAAAGCTAGTCAGCCCTGTCTGTAAATACAGATCAACCAATAAGTGTACTGTATAGCAATGGAATGGAACAGCATATATTACACCCTTTATTTCAGATATGTACACTCATCTCATTTGTATAAGATATACGTATTATAATTCAAGTTTTTTTGTGAATTATGTCTTTTTTACCTTGAAAATAAATACATACTAGGTCTGAGAAGCTGTAGCTTAATTGTGTGTGTGTGTGTGTGTGTGTGTGTGTGTGTGTGTGTGTGTGTGTGTGTGTGTGTGTGTGTGTGTGTGTGTGTGTGTGTGTGTGTGTGTGTGTGTGTGTGTGTGTGCATACGTGTGTGTGTGTGTGTGCGTGCGTGCGTGTGTGTGTGCATAGGTGTGTGTGTGTGTGTGTGTGTGTGTGGGTGTGGGTGTGTGCGTGCGTGCGTGCATACTGTACATGTGTGTGTGTGTGTGTGTGTGTGTGTGTGTGTGTGTGTGTGTGTGTGTGTGTGTGTGTGTGTGTGTGTGTGTGTGTGTGTGTGTGTGTGTACGTCTGTGCGTACGTGTGTGTGTACGTGTGTGCGTGCGCACGTGTGTGCGTGTGTGTGTGTGTGTGTGTGTGTGTGTGTGTGTGTGTGTGTGTGTGTGTGTGTGTGTGTGTGTGTGTGTGTGTGTTCTCCCCTTGCCCAGGTGCATCATGGGGTTTGTGAGTAAGGAGCGTGAGAAGCAGCTGCTGAATGACAAGTGTCCTGGAACCTTCCTGCTGCGCTTCAGTGAGAGCAGCAAAGATGGCGCCATCACATTCACTTGGGTGGAACAGACAATCGGTGAGATGTGTCTGTGTGTGCGTGTGTGCATGTGTGTCAGGGTCATACAAAATTCTGAATTGAATTGGCAATAGCCCAAAAATTCTGATTTTCAAGATGAATTTGAATTTAACTTTCAAACAGTAGGAGGATTAAGGAGTATTAAGTATTTCATACATGTCAGAATGCCGTGCCTATCTTTACAATGCAATATTATTATTTGGAAGAAAACACAAAGCATCACAATCTCATCATGTGAACCCAGGACAACTGGTGCCTTCTTGGCAGCATCCAGAACTGGTGTGTGAATGTGGGAATGTATTTTTGTGTACATTTTGTCTATTTTTGTCATTGGCCAGACAGAACTAGTGTGTTCAGCTTAAACACACCCCTTCACAGTATTGGAAACTGGTTCCCATCTGGGTGAAAATCTGACATTTAAGAACCATCCCTTGCCAGTCTGACTTGGCTTGTAGCATCGCACTATGGGCAAGCCCGGGCTAGATTCTTTGTAGCCAGGCAAGCTAAACAATAACCTGACAGGTTTAGTCAGGTACTCTACGGTACAGAAAGCTCAGGGCTGTGGATAGGACCAAACCATTGTCATTCAAACTATCTCTGCACTCAAATGACCAATCAGGAGAACAGGGACGAACCTGTTGCAAGTACAACTAACGCGACCCGATGAACATGGCTGGACTGGTTTGTTTGGGTTTTTTTTTACTTAGAGATCAGCCCTCAGTTTAGATGAGGCATCCCATTGGTCCATCTTTAACATAGGCCGTGGACTAAGCCAACCATGACATGGTAGAAAAGCAGGGAGGGCATTGTGATAGGCTGGCCTATGCCAAAAATGCTGGGGTTGGTTTTTTCGATTTCAGTCCAGTCCTGCCAATAAGTCAAACATCTCACATTGTGATTGCCGTTGTTTTGTGTCTGGCTCCAGTGGTAGCCTAGTAAATAAGATCACTACAACAGGCATCACCACCTTGGGACCACCAATCCCATCTTGGTGGCGACAGCTATGGCTAACAATAATCACTCATTTGATTAGTCATAGCATTGGACAAGTTAGTGCAGAGGCAATTTGAACCATAGAGACAACAGTTTGGTCCCCTCCACAGCCCTTAGCTATCTGAACCAAGTGATTGCAGACTAAAGAATAATACTATTTTAGTCTGACAGAGTGCTAGAACAACTCACCAGGCAAAAATACTTTCTGCTCCTTGCCGGGTTTTCTAGGCTAGGTTCATTTAGCTGTCTGTTGAAAATGATTGTCAGTTATGGGCGGTGGTTGGATGTCAAGCTTGTAGCCCAAAGGTTGCCAGTTCGATTCCCGACCCTCCAGGTTGGTGGGGAGATCAACCAGTGCCCATCCTCCTCCATGACTGAGGTACTGAGCATCGTACCGTCCCTGTTCCCTTGAGGCATACATGAAATTTTGTTGTGTGCAGTGAGCACTGTGTGCTGTGGGGAGTTTTCCAGGTGGGCTTTAACTTCATTGGGATGTCTATAATAGATGGCCCCAAGGTCCGCGCCGTGGAGCCCTACACGAGGAGGGAGCTGATGGCCATTTCTTTCCCCGACATTCTGCGCAACTACAAAGTCATGGCCAAGGACAACCTGCCAGTAGACCCTCTGTCCTTCCTCTACCCTGACACTCCCAAGGACAACGCCTTAGGACGCTACTACAGCCGTCCTCCAGAGGGTACGGGACTTCAGAAAAACTTTACACACACACAAACTTACTTAAATAGCAATGATGAGTGAAACTTAAATGCAAAAAATTTACTCCTGCAGAGGAAGAGTCAGAAGCAATGGATGTGGAGAATCCAAAACCTTATTTGTCCAGAGACATGATTTCTGTTACTGTGTAAGTATTCGTGTATGTGTGTGTGTGTGTGTGTGTGTGTGTGTGTGTGTGTGTGTGTGTGTGTGTGTGTGTGTGTGTGTGTGTGTGTGTGTGTGTGTGTGTGTGTGTGTGTGTGTGTGTGTGTGTGTGTGTGTGTGTGTGGGTGTGTGTATGCGTGTGTGTGTGAGAGAGAGCGAGAGAGAGAGAGAGAGAGAGAGAGAGACAGCGAGAGAGAGAGAGAGAGAGAGAGAGAGGATGAGAGAGAGAGAGAGAGAGAGAGAGAGAGAGAGAGAGAGAGAGAGAGAGAGAGAGAGAGAGAGAGAGAGAGAGAGAGAGAGAGAGAGAGAGAGAGAGAGAGGAGTGTGCGGCTGTGTATTTGCAGTATGCTTGGGCAAAATGGTTTGTTCAGACACTACTTAAGAGGACTTCCCATCCGCCGGTTATTTGTTTAAATCAAAATGTCTATTTAGTGTTTTTTCATACTTAAAAAAAAACCTTCTCCCCCCTGACGGTATGTATGCGCAGTGGTGTGTGGGTGGGTGTGTGTGTGTGTAATAACATTAATATCATAGCTGGTAATTGTACAGTAGCACAGTATTGTAAACATGTACAAAATACAAATACATGTATATAATGAATGATCATATTTGCTCGACCATGTTCTCTCTCTGGAGAGTAAGGCCCGCAGTATGCCTGCTGTAGGCTATGCGTGCGTGGGCACGATTCGTGCATGAGCGCGTTATCTTGCGCAGCTCATGTCAATTTTACCGCGCGTTAGATACTGCAACCAAACAAGTGAGTTAGGTGTGATATCTTCAAACTCGCTGGGGGCGATCATAAGAAAGACTGCACAGTTCCATACGAGTGCTTCTGGAGAAAACGACGATGGCGACAACTTTTCAGGACCCTCTCGAGCTTGTCTGAAATTACAAACATTCGATTTGCGATCATACTTCCCCGCTGTACTTTGACAAAGGAGCGTGCAAATGTAGAAGTAGCAGTATCGTCTCCTTGCCCGGGGAGTCCTAAGTTTGTTTTCTTTACAGTCTGTGTTCCCAATTACCGGATTGCAACGCTGTTTTCTCTGCCCCCTGGATGCCACCGCCAGTATTTTGCGTGTTTGTCTACTGCTTTTAAAGCAAGCATGTGCAGTGGGTTGCTTGGGGTGACACGCATAATTTGTGACTAGCAGCAAGCGTACCCAGGGGTTAAATCATTGACCCAGATTGGTTGCGATTAGGAAAGGCTCAGAACAGAAAATGCAATGTTGCTTTGCTTTTTTTGTACTATGAAAAGTTTGGCATTAATGTCTCGTGAAACAATCATAAATGCTTCATGCAAAGTTTGTAACAACTGCAAGCAATATGTTATGCAGTCATAAGTCAAGTTAAGTCTTGCCAAATCTGTGGTTGAATGCATGTACAGTATGCATGGTCACGGTAAAACCAAAGACACTATTGTGTGTACGTATTTTATGTATGTATGTATGTATGTTTGTATGTACAGTATGTACAGTACGTATGCATGTAAGGATGTATGTATGTATTGTATGTATTTACTGTATGTATGATGTATGAATGTATTGTATTATTGTTGTTGTTGCCGCTGTTATTATACTCCTCTCTGGCTCTCTGTAGGGGAGAGCCGAGGCTGCGAGACACCGTCAGTTTGCCCATGAGCCCAGATGAGTACCGGGAGATTGCTAATTTGGTCCCTCCAGACATCGACAGCCTGGTAGGTGCCCCTAAACGCCTTCACTAACTGGGGTGGACATAAAAACTGAATAACTTAATATGCCTGCCTTCATCTGAATGTGCTTTTTTTACCTGAACTTCATGCATCTGCAGACGTACAAGGTCAATGGAGATACCAGTATACCAGTGTTGGGAAAATAACTTGTTCCCCCTTTAGTCTTGAGTTGCCTTGTTTAAACAACAGTCGAAATATTAACCCATTGATGCCTGAGGCACCTGCAGAAAAGGGTGCTGAATGCCTGAGCCCCTTTTAAGAAAAGCTGCCCTCAGACTATAAAAACTTAAATATCTCAGCTTCTGCCCAGGTGAAAAACCCATATACTTAAAGTGTACTTTTTTTGACCGTACTTAGTACAAAGTGTACTATTTTCGGCGATTTAAAGTGCGCTTCATTGCACTATTAGTGCGCTGAAGCACTACTAAAGCAGTACTTCAGCACACTTGCAGCACACTGAGGATGCTAAATTGGCACCGCTTTTGGACAACTTTAAGTGCACTACAAGCATACTTTTGAAAGTATGCTCCAAACACGCTTTTCATGCATGCGTATGGCATTAATAGTGTGCTTGAGTACACTTCTGTAACATTTTATTGTTACTAGAAGTACAATAAAAGTATATTAACGTCATGCTTCTTTGGACTACAGTGGAACATTTTAAGTCTGTAAAAAGTATATCATATTAAGTATTGTAAATATATAACAGGTATGCTTGAAGTATATTTACAGTACACTCCCAAGTACAACGCATAATATAAATGTAATACTACAATCCATGCTGGTCCTCAGAGCTTGTACATTACACACAGCCACATGTCACAGTAGTGATACAGTATGCATGTCTAGCACGGCTGATATTTACAATCATTGCATTGTTACAGAGATTTCAGATACACATTTGACTTTATTTAATTCTTGTTCCACCTTCCTGCAGTTGATAATTTGAATTGATCACTAATGATGACCCCTCATTCTTTGTTTGAACAACTAGTTCCAACTTACCTCTCGCCATGATAACATGGGACGAGTGAGCCTATATATACCAGAACATATACGTGACCATCATAATGACGGTGGGAACATGGCCATTTTTTGTGTACCACTTTAAAATATTAAAACTCCTACAATAAACGCAGACTATAACAATGAGTAATATTTCATGCAAACCAAAGATATTCCTTAGAGGTAAATGGCTTTCTGTTTGAGAAATTTAGCTCCAAGAAGTGCATTGGATGATGGTACATGCATGATGGTGCATGATGGGTAAATGAACTTTGTGTAAGCACACTTTGAATATATTTGGGTGAAGTACAATCATGGTGCACTTAGAAAAAGTGTACTTGCAATATGTTAAAGCGATTTACTTTAAAGCGCACTATAGAAAATCGCACTTCGAAGACATTTGGGTGAAGTGTAATCATATTGCACTTTAAAAAAGTACAATTGCAATATGTTATTAAAAAATACACTTTCAGTAAGTTCACTATTAGAACACTATTAGTATATTCCTCTAAATACACTTTAGCCAAACATCTTCGAAGTACACTTGAAGTATGGTTCGCTAAGTGTACTTTCTTTGAGAGCAACTTAATTACATCTAATTTTAAGTACACTTTAAATAAGCATATTGTAAACATACTTTTTCTTAGCACAAAAAGCACGAGTGCACTTTTAACATGCTAAGTACACTTCAGTCATGCTTTTATTGTACTAAATTGAACCACTTTTTCACCTGGGTGAAGCACATAAAAATATACACCAAGTTGCATTTACGTAAACGCTAAGACCCTCATCTTTCATTAGAATGTGTTCATTCATCTCAAACAAACAGAGATTTTTAATAAAGTTGTCTCAAATCTCATGAGCCTGAATGTTGCATAATGCAGCTCCAGGCGCCATGTGGCCAATGTTGCGCAACACAACATCAGGCATCAATGGGTTAATATGAATATGAAAAGGTGCTACTAGCTTCGTCAATGGTTAAAAACACACCTAAGGCATACATTAGGAGTTGCCCCATAAGTCAATCTTAGATATGATAATAGAATTTCAGAATTACACATTCAGCAAGGTTGTCTGTCATCTTGGGATTTAGTACTGTAGTACGGCATACAGATCCTAAGACAGTTTATATATTCCTAGCACAGAAGGGTTTACATGATGAAGGAAAGTGCATGGCAAGCAAAATACTGTACAGTATATTCATTTTCCACTCTTATTTCCTCAAAATACATTTCAATCAATCAATCAAAATGCATTTATATAGCACAATATTCCAACTGTACAGTTGACTCAAAGTGCTTTCAAAAAACACATACACACAAACACATTCCCACATTCCAACACCAACGCTAAAGGCTGCCAAGAAGGCGCCAAAATGTCCTGGGTTCACACAAAATGCTTACACACAGACGCACGCACGCGCGCGCACACACACACACACACACACACACACACACACACACACACACACACACACACACACACACACACACACACAGAAATATTCCTAAATGACATTTGTTAGTAAGCGTCAGCGATCATACATTTAAGAGAGCCATTTTCACAACACCAGAACTAGACCTACTAGCGCTGGAAGACTGTGTAGTTCTTCTAGCAGGTCACTTATTGACAACCCCCAAAAATAAATAGGCATGGACAGTCAGTCTTTATTCTG
The DNA here is from genome assembly GCF_034702125.1 of Engraulis encrasicolus. NCBI lineage: Eukaryota > Metazoa > Chordata > Actinopteri > Clupeiformes > Engraulidae > Engraulis > Engraulis encrasicolus. The sequence goes on along the minus strand of NC_085869.1, from coordinate 30,603,690 downwards.
TGAATAAGTGCTTTGTCCATGTTGATTCAGAGAAGCACAGCGTGGGTGTATGTCAAGAGACCAGTTTTACTAGTGTCATCACTGCAACATATCTCTCTCTCTGTCTCTCTCTCTCTCTCTCTCTCTCTCTCTCTCTCTCTCTCTCTCTCTCTCTCTCTCTCTCTCTCTCTCTCTCTCTCTCTCTCTCTCTCTCTCTCTCTCTCTCTCTCTCTAACCACTCCACACAACACTGCATTGTCCATCTATTGCTCAGTCTATCTGACCACAGATACAATTTGTATTATTTGAACATTTGTTATTGTAAAATAACATGTTGTAAGAAATGTATTGCAAGTTACACCAACACAAAAAAGATAAATTAGGTTGGTTTTAAGTGGATGATATTTCCAAACACGCCATCTTGCCTTTGCCTATCAATATGGGCACACTGCACTGGTTTTACAACACACTTTTAACATACAGAAAGTGAACCAATACATTCCCTAGTTGTCCAGACCAGACTACTAGTTCCCAAACTACCAACCTACATTCCTTACTATTACAATGTGATTTACTTTTAGGTCAACCAGATTGTGTTTAAATATGCTACAGAGATCAAATTGATTTGTGGGTGCTGCGGAGCAGTTTGTGTGTGTGTGTGTGTGTGTGTGTGTGTGTGTTTGTGTGTGTGCGTGCGTGTGTGCGTGCGTGTGTGCGTGCGTGTTCGGCATCCCTAGAGCCACTTCAAAACATTGCAGACAGACAGATTGGGTCAATGCAATGGCAGGTAAAAGAAAGAACGACAATAGCTACGTTTGCATGTAGTTTTTAATTCCGAATGAATAATTCCGAATTAAATAGTTCCGTCGTTTACTTTGATCTTTCATTTCTTTCCAAATTGTGAAGTGTTTACATGACGTTTTCAAAGAATTAAGCTTCATTCAGAATTAAAGTGAGCTTTAATTAAATGTCTCATGTAAACGTAGCCAATGACTTGACTGTAGTTATGGTGTCATTGTAACAAAGGTCCAGATGGCTAAATTCAGCAAAAGTGAAATGTGTTCTTCCTGTTCTCTCTTCTCAGATGAGTGACTTTTCCTAGTAAACCCATTTCCTGTCAGTGGAGAAGAAACACACACACACACAGACACACACGCACGCACGCACGCACGCACACACACACACACACACACACACACACACACACACACACACACACACACACACACACACACACACACACACACACACACACACACAGTCACCAGTCAACAGTCACCCGGATCATAATGGTACAACTAATGTGGATGTGTGAATGTATGGTGTTTCTGATAACCACTGCATTTTATTAATGATGTGATGCATATGATAATATCAAGTGATACAGTTTAATTGTATTTTATTGGTTGTATTTGTTGGATTTTTACTCTTGCTTTTGTTACCCCTCTCCCCCACATCATGATGATAGCTTTGCTTTATTTAATTTTGTTCATTTGAATAAATATAATGTATCTATGTAATACACAACATGTGTCTTTTTGTGTCTTTTGTTCACCCCCCTCGGGGATCGAACGTGCGATCTCGTCAACTACAACGGTCCGGCAATGGGAGACACAGTACGATACCGCTGCCGCTACAACGGCACGAGACTGTATGAAGCTATCGGAGGGAGGTTTACCAACGTTCCACGCCAACTCTGTGCTAGTTAGCCTCCGTTACACTCTCCCCCTTAAACCTCACTCCCATCCCGGGTCAGCGGCACCACTGTGACGGAGGTCATCTTGCACCTGTTCACCCCCCTCGGGGATCGAACGTGCGATCTCGTCAACTACAACGGTCCGGCAATGGGAGACACAGTACGATACCGCTGGGCCAAGAGACTAGTCTCTCGGCCCAACGGCACGAGACTGTATGAAGCTATCGGAGGGAGGTTTACCAACATTCCACGCCAACTCTGTGTTAGTTAGCCTCCGTTACACTTTACACAACATGTGTTATAGGTCTCTCTTCGACATTACTGTAAGAGGCACACACAATTAAGGGACATGGCTGTCATCAGACCAGACCAATGTTCATGACAGAAAGATTAAATTATTGAACGGACAGCACACATTTTTGAATATGCTGACCTACTATAATTGTATATAATAGTGAGCTTCTAAATTCTAGTTCAAAAGTAATTATTGTGATTTTTCATAATTTGACTAGATGTTTTTTACTCTTTACTTTTTACTAAGCTTGCTAAGATTTTCTTTTTGCTGTGTATGTGGAATCTTAAGATCTTAGGTAGGTATGTGACTGGCATGTTGCTGTGTTGTCTGCCTCCAAGCCTGATGGCAAATGTCACTCACAGCATCCTCTGCAGGGGGTCAGCAGCACTCTCCATTTGTCTGCCTCTCTGTCAGTCTGTCTGTCTCTGTGTCCACTATGTGTAATGTAAGCCATGGGGTAAAACGCCCTTATGTTGGCAGATGAAGTCCTATACACACACCTTTCCACTGCAGTCTCTCAAAACATTCTGCAGATTGGCCACACGGGGGAGCCATAGACCCAGTGTAGAAGAAACATCTCAGTACGGACGATGATGTCATCCTGTAAAGCTGCGAATGCTCCCAGCCCTCTTCCCCGTATGATGTCTGGAGACTCAGCAGGGTTGGATCCACCAGTCAAGGGGGTTTAAACACACATACACTGAGCTCAAGTGGCTCACCAGGAATCATCCATTCCTCTGCCCTGCAGATGAACCAATCACAATGTATGACATGAAAACGTGCGTGAACACGTGTGCACTCTCTCTCTCACACACACACACACACACACATGTGCAAATACACCGACATGCACAAAAATGTGCAAACAAACATGCATGCATGCATGCGCACGCACACACACACACACACACACACACATACATGCACCCATGCTTGCCTTGGCTAATCCCAGCTGGCCTGAAAAGACATTGAGGCTCCCCTTTAGAGGAGGAGGGTGGCACTAGTAAACGTGTCTAGTGATGAATAAGGGAAAGCAAATTGAATCCATATACACACAACCAGAACTGACTCAACTTGTTACAGTGACAAAAAAACAGAGTAACACTTTACTTTAGGGATACATCTATTAGCACTAATACATATAATGTCCCCGTATAAATAACTTGTAAGGCATGTACAAAGCAAAATCAAACATTTGTTAGGCATGTATATTCGCAAATGTCTTGCTCATGCACAATAAGGGATTTATTACCAATTTAACCTTAGTAAGGACCAAGTAGGCCTTGCTTAGTACATGCCTTACAAGCTACTTATACAGGCATTAACATTGTATGTATTAGTGCTAATAGATGTATCCCTAAAATAAAGTGTTACCAACAACAGACCTATTCAATTTGTTGGACGCCCTCCCATTAGGGCTTAGTGTATGGCACAAATGCTGTTTTCTTCAGAACCACTTCTCTTTTCCTACCTAATTATTACTACTCATTGTTTCTTGTCTCTTTTTCTAGCTCTTTTTCTATCCAGACATTCCCCTTTTCTAAGACTTTGCAGTGGCAATAAATTAAATCCATAGCTTAATTCAATCCTCAGAATCTTTTTTGTTATCGTATAGATCAGGGATGTCAAACTCAGGCCCAGAGGACGAATTTGGCCCATGGAGTAATTTTATTTGACCCGCGAGATCATTTCAAATGTGCTAAACTGTTGGCCCACATACACAGTTATTTAGTTATATATTGTAATTTATGTGTTTATCAGTAATATCTCCCACTCATATACAACAGATTGCACAGGAACATTTGAACTACAATACATGCTGGGGTTGAGTGTTTAAAGGTGCACCGTGTAATATTTTTTGTAGTTTATTTCCAGAATTCATGCTGCCCATTCACAAACGTTAGCTTTTTCATGAAATTCGAAGTATTCATTATGACTGGGAAAATTGCACTTTGCCTACATGAAAAGGGGGATCTTCTCCATGGTCCTCCATTTTGAATTTCCAGAAATAGACATTTGTTTGCTGCAAAACTGGGTAAAACTGTACTTTGGTTATGCTAATAAATATTGGTTTATTATTTAGTAAATATTCATGAAAAGATCAAATGTGGTATTACAGTAATAGGCAGCACAGTTTCAATGAGCAGCATAGTTGCAGTACCCATTCTGGCCACATTCTACACAGTGCACCTTTAAGATTTAAGGAGGCCTATTTTAGTATTTTAAGCATTATTTGTATGCACAATTTCAATCATTTTTGAATATTTAGTTTGCCCCCCGACGTTCGGTCTGGATTTTGATTTTGACCCACAGTGAGTTAGAGTTTGACACCCCTGCCTTAGAGCATGGGAACCAATCTCCATTTATCCACAAATGCCTCCACAAAACAACTAGAAATGCATACTCAAACCTGATCATCCATTCCCATAAGATTCCCATATGAAATATAGTGGGGATATTTCCCCTAAATCTGCTGTTACACTTTCAAATTCCAGCATCCGCCTATGGGAATAAACAGGGCAATGAAAGGGGCAAGTGGGGAAGAATGGAGATGTTTGCGGCGTCGCGAGTCGCTTCTCAAGGTCACCAGAAACAGCTCAACTGTGTCAGCCAGGCAGTCAGCAGCGAAGCATGAGTCACGCCACAGTCCTCTAACACCACATCCTCACTCACTCGCATTTTAACAGGGAGTCCTTGGCAGCCATACACTTACAGCACAGCAGAGACAATAGAATAAGCACTTCCATTGCTATAGCTATTCTCCTCCTGGCAGAGAGAGAGAGAGAGAGAGAGAGAGAGAGAGAGAGAGAGAGAGAGAGAGAGAGAGAGAGAGAGAGAATACAGCCACACAGCAACAGTACCAAACAGAATCTGATGTCCCTCCTCCAAGGGCCATAGCCACAATCAGTATAGGCAAACGGTCTCAGAAAGAAATGAAGTAGGCCAAGCCCAATACATACGGTTCATTTTTATTACTAATGCGGCCAATGAACCTCAGTAGGGGTGTTGATTATTGGCATTAGAAGGAGCATTTGATTTTCTATCACAAGGATGGCCAAGAGTGTCATTATGACAATATTACATTACATTACATTACACATTAGGCTATATTACATTATATAATATACACCATTGAATCACTCAGCATCACACTGAACATGCTGGACAACAGAGATGTTTTCAAATCACAGGTTTTTTGTTGTCTTTTTCCCTACGTTTTCCCTTAAATTGTAATAACAGCTGCAATAGGTCTATAGCCTCTTCAAATGGTTCTCTGAATGTGTGTCTGCTCTAGTTCTTGTCAGTGTTTATGGGACACAGCGTCATGCACACAAGATGTTTCAGTCCAACTGCGGTCTAGCACATCACTCACACAGGAATAAAAAAAATCCTCCAACATGCGCCAGGCTCACATGTGACATCCAGCATGTAAATAGCTCTTTTGCAAAACACAATATATCCATCTTGAAAAATTATTCAAAAGCTACGAGTTCTTATTTTGTTTCTCAG
>NC_085869.1:30568210-30593210 GCF_034702125.1 Engraulis encrasicolus | reverse complement strand
ACAGTAGCCTACAGCCAGATGCTTGGGCTTTGTGAATATTTGATGTTTTGCCCGTACAGGTATGCTAATGTGGAGAGCATGGGCTGTGTGGGGGCTCCAAAGTCCCCTAATGGAATGGGTGGGTTTCCTGAGAAGCATTAGTATAATTCTGTTTATGGTTTTGTGTGGCATCCCATTTTGAATGGTGTGACATCAGATTTTATGCATCTGAATTATAGTTGCCTGAATTTTTCAAGGGAAATGGTGCGTTAAGCCACCTTGCCTGCATTCCTTTACTGACACTCACTCAGACATTCACTGTTTTGTGACTGTGACTCATCATATTTAATGCGGAACATTTATCATTCTCCATTTTACATAACCAAAACCACAAGCAATATGTCACTCAAACTGTTAATGATGCATGAACTCACAACCCAGGCATAAAAGAACACACAACGGTACCTATCCCATCCTAAACTTTTATTGTTGTGTTCCCTCTTGCACTGGAGCAGTTAAGTGTAGCTCTATGTGTGGGTGTAGATGTGATATGTGATGCTGAACAACTTAATTAACTCCGGAATCAATAAAGTATCTCTTCTCTCCCCTATTGTGCCACCACCATTACATAAAAGCACTGCAAAACAAAGTAGAAATCTAAGATAGCCGGCTAGCCAGCCAACCAATTCCTTATCTGCTTCCAAAGATGGTGAAGAATAAATTAGGATCCCGTTATACGAAGGTTTAGTCTACAGCCTTGGTCCTCAAAGATGTGAAGCTCTTTCTTCAGTGGACATGGTAAGCACTAAACAGGCTGGAGTGAGAACCAGTGTGTGCACACATTCATCATGATGGGATTATAATGTAGAAAATATCACTATCAAAGTTAGAGAGAAAGAAATGCGGTAACACTTTATTTTAGGGATACATCTATTAGCACTAATACATACAATATTAATGCCTTAGTAAGTAACTTGTAAGGCATGTACTAAGCAAAATCAGACAGTTGCTAGACATTTATTCGCAAATGTCTTGTTCATGCACAATAAGGGATGTATTACCAATATAACCTTAGTAAGGACCTAGTAGACCTAGATTTCTATTTATGAGTAAGCAGTAAGGGCCAGAATACAATGTGTATAAGCTCATGGTACACTGTGTGAACAAACCCTGAACAGTGTGAAAACAGATGTGGAATAAGGGTCCCTATTCTAAAGTGATGCATTGCTCAGCCCAGATGGCTTAGGGCCCCCACACTACCTAGGGCCCCCACCCCCCGGGAAGCAAAGTGTAAGAACATTTCTGGATCAGCATTAGTCTCATTAGGCATATAGATCTCCCTTATTTTACTCAAAATGTAAGAGAGTTATTGGAAGCATCGTATAGCACGGATTGGACGTAAACTTCTCAGTGACGGTGGGTGGTGAGATGTCATTTTTTCACACACCAATTAGTTTTAATTGTAAAAACCCTACAATAAATGCAGAATATAACGATGAGTAATAGTTTGGAAGCAAAACTAAGCTATTCCTTTGTGATAAATAAGTTAATGTTTGAGAAACTTAGCTCCAAGAAGTGCAGTGCATGATGGGTACGGCCTTAGTCAGAAATGCAATGCATGGCCAATGCAGCAATGATAATATTTCTGTTGTTACGTACATGGCAAATTGTTTGGATAGCATCTAAATTTCACGAGTGAGGGGAGGAGCTAAGAACGTAGGCTCAGAGCTGGCTAGGTTGTCTGTTGGCCTAGATTGCGTACCCATCATGCACTGCACTTCTTGAAGCTAATGTTCTCAAACATTAACTTAATTATTATCACAAAATAACAGATTAGTTTTGCCTCAAAAGTATTATTCTAATGTTCTGCATTTATTTTGGGGGTTTTTAAGATTAAAACTCAGTGGTACATAAAAAAAATTACATCTCACCAACCCACCGCCATTGACAAGTGTACGTTCAATCCTTGCTATATAAAGGCTCCTGTTACCTCCCCTGCACAGTTATGTAAAAGACATAACTAGATAACATCGCTGGGTGTACGTTAATCATTTAATTTGCCCTTACACTTTGTAGATTAGGGGGTCAGGTAGTGCTGGCCTGGATGGTGTGGGGGCCCTAGGTATCTGGGCTGACCAATGCATCACTTTAGAATAGGAACCCTTATTCCGCATCTGTTTTCACGCTGTTCAGAGTTTGTTCACACAGTGTGTCGGGAGCTTATACACATTGTATTCTGCCTCTTACTACTTACTAATAAATAGAAATATAGGCTTACTGGTCCGTACTAAGGTTATATTAGTAATAAATCCCTAATTGGGCGTGAACAAGACATTTGTGAATACATGCTTAACAACTGTCTTATTTTGCTTAGTACATGTCTTACAAGTTACTTACACAGGCATTAATATTGTATGTATTAGTGCTAATAGATGTATCCCTAAAATAAAGTGTTACCAGAAATGCATGCGAGAGGATTATGTAAACAAATGGCTGTGGACAACGTACATATAGGTAGTCTATATATGAAAAGGCAAACACAAAATGTGTGTCCAGTAGAAGGATAATAAAAACAGATACCAGGAGTGAATATTTATCTGCTGCTGTTGCTGGGTGTCTGGAGAATAAAACACGTGGCAACTCCCCTTTGTGTTATTTTTTTAATAATAATAAGAAGAACAATTATTAGCCTACTATTATCATTATTATTATTATTAGTAGTAGTAGTAGTAGTATAATAACTATATTTCTTAGCGCCTCTCATGGAACCAAAGGAGATGAGACTGAGGAAATTGAGAAATGAAACTGATGAAACTGAACAAACAGAGAAATGACAGTGTCATGATTACAATGACATTATGCAGAATCTGAAATATTTTACTCAAATATAAATACTGAAAATAAGACTATTTTATTCTGTCAGCGTGAGACAGAGTTATCATGCTCACAAGTGAAATGCAGGTTGCAGAATTGTGCACAGCATTTACAGTACAGACTCGTCGACTGACTGAAATAACAGGCAAGATGAGGTGTGTGTGTGTGTGTGCGTGTGTGCGCGCGTGTGTGTGTGTTTGTAAGTGTGTGTGTGTATGTGTGTGTGTGTTTGTTATTGATTTGAGTGTGTGTGCTTGTGTGCATTTGTGTGTGTGTGTGCGTGTGCACGTGTGTGACTGTTCATTAAGCCTTCCATACAACTCATTAACTTTGCCCATGAATCATTCAGCCTCTGACTCCCAAATGGCAGGAGAAACACACACACACACACACACACACACACACACACACACACACACACACACACACACACACACACACACACACAGTCTCTCTCTCTCACTCTCACACACACACACACGCACACACACACACACACACACACACGCGCGCGCACACACACACACACGCGCGCGCACACACACACACACACACGGACATGCAGACACACACACACATAGTCCAGCAGTTAACTGTCAAAATAGCCCAGAATAGTTCACTTTGGTATGCAAGCATGGAAATTGGCACAGATGTTCATTAGAATGTACTCTATCAGCTCAGGGCGTTGGCCACGCAAAAATCCAAGATGGCCGCCATTTTTCAAGATGGCCACCTTCTCCACTTCTAAATAAGTCTAAGAATAGTTAAATTAGTAATGCAAGCATGTAATTTGGCAAAAATGTTCATTTGAATGTACTTTTTCAAAATATGGTGTTGGCCATGCAAAATCCAAGATGGCCACCATTTTTCAAGATGGCAAGATGGCACTTGCGAATAAGTCCAAGACTAGTTAAATTAGTGATGCAATCATGTAATTTGGCATAAATGTTTCTTTTTATGCACTTTAAAAAAAATATGGTGTTGGATACACAAAATTCAAGATGGCCGCCATTTTTCAAGATGGCCACCCTTTATGATGCATAGAGAGAGAGAGAGAGAGAGAGAGAGAGAGAGAGAGATATAGCACTTTCTTTCGTAAACCCCAAACAATTGGTGCCTTCTTGGCAGCCTCCAGAGCTCGTCTGTGAATGTGAGTGAGTATGTGCTCCACAAAGGCAAAGTGCAGAAGGTATTACAAGTGGAGTCTGTGAGGGTTTTACCGTTACGGAAGTGACAAAAGCACCAAACTTTGCATGGTGTGTCTTGGTGTGGTGGGTATATGCTGTAATTCTAGCCTAGGAGCCATCGGGAAAAAAAATCTTTCTACCATGTCATATACAATGTCATGTTGTTTTATACATTACATTGTTAGTACATGACATTATACTTAGCTGACAATGTTAATATAGTCCCAAACACAGCAGAGATGAAGCAAGGGCAGTTGTAGCCTGCTTGACAGATTGATGAAACTACAAAAATGTACTTAGTGTGAAAGTATGTGTGATAGTGTGCATACTGTGCTTACATGCTTGACAGCAAATGTAACATTGTGAACGATTTGAGAAGATTCTTGGTTTGAATTAAAATGAGCATTTCCCACACTGAAACTAAGAGAATAGACTGCTGCTAATGCTCACTCAGCAGCATCTGAATGGGGAAGTGTCAGTGCAAGATGATGTCCAAGGTAGCAGGTTCTCCATCCTCTAATTTCCTTAACAGATATATTGTATTTGTATGAGAGAGGGTAAAGGACAGGAACTCTCCATATGTATGAAGAACCCATAAGATCACCTAATTCAACATTTTCACAAGTAGCATTGTGCACATACTGAGTGCACTTCAGTCGTCTTTAGAATGGCATTACAGATTACTCAATATACATGTAGGCCACAGTATGTCTTCAGTTCAAATTAAATGGAAATAATGTCTAAGTAGGTGTTGAGTAAGTAGGCAGAGGTAAAAAGTCCTCACCTAGTACTTGTGTCAGAAGTTGTATTACAGTTAGCTCAATAATCATTGAGTACTTCAATTGCTACTTCACAACTGACAGCTGATGGACAACATGTACAGTACCATAGGTCTTTGCCACCCTTACCCATAGGATAAATATCTAAAACAACAGTTCTCATATGGTATATACTATAAAAGTAAATCATTACTGGTACTGATTACTCATTTTCTTGATATGCAAGGCACACAAATAGTCTGGGAGGAAGGATAGTCTACCATAGATTGTGAGTGGTAATAGTAACTCATTCCCACTACACCATTTTGCATCATATTGTACATGACCTCAGAAGGCTCCACATGTTTCAGTTCTACTATGTAGTTGTACAGTAGAGTGCAGTGCAGTAGTACAGTACAGTAGCATACAGTACGGTGCAGAATAGTAAAGTACAGTACAGTCGCATGCAGTACAGTGCAGTACAGTACAATAGCATACAGTACGGTGCAGTACAGTACAGTTTGGTATATCACATTACCGTACAGTACAGTACAGTACAGTACGGTGCAGTGCAGTACAGTATGGTGTATCACATTACAGTACAGTAGCATACAGTATGGTCCAGTACAGTACAGTACGGTGCAGTAGAGTACAGTACAGTACGGTATATCACATTACAGTACAGTACAGTAGAGTACAGTACAGTACAGTACGGTGCAGTAGAGTACGGTTTATCACATTACAGTACAGTACAGTACAGTATAGCAGAGTACACTACACCACAGTACAGTAGAGTACAGTGTCTTGATGACGTTTGGGCTAATTTGACAGGTGTATCCCTCCAAAGCCAATGGGATTTACACATGTTGTTGTTTTAAGTTTTTGAAAGACTTTTTGAGTTTGTGAGAGAGGGAACATGTTTTAAACAAAGGACCACACCCACAAATAAAAATAATGAGCAATCAATAAATCAAGTGGTTAGGTAGCCAACATATCATCTAGCTTAAAGGCCAAAGAACATAAAACAGACATGTTACTATTTTGCATATGTCAATATGCTGTATGTATGGTGTATTGCATGTTGATTATTCATAATTTCCTAAGCATAAAGGCCCCCATCACTCCATAGTACACTAGGACTTAAGATATCCATATCTGAACACAAATCAGCATACATTTTAGTTTGTAATGGCCATATAGAGATAGATCATCCAAGCTGTCACTGACACTTGATATGTGCATGTATTCACTTGATTGATATGAAAATTGAATATTTCAGTTGGACTCCTAGGCTTAAATCATTGATCAAAGATCAAAGAGTGCTTTCTGGTGAACATTTGTGCCAAATTATAGGATTCTATCCCTAATTTAAAGGAGAAGTCCACTTTTTTGAACATTAAGGCCATTTTCTGAGTGGTCTGCAATGTTTTAGAGTCCCCCTCACCGTTTATTTCACGTTTGCTGCAGTCTCTGTTATTTGGCTTATTTGGATTTGATCTCAACCAGCTTTAGAATGACCGTCTATGGGCACCTGCAACTCTGTTCTTAAAATCACCTTTAACATTTGTTTTCAAGAATATACAACTCACCAAGTGTTCTGCAGTATTTACTGGTGGTCCTTAACAATTTTTGTCGCGAAATATGGCATCTGCCGTGTTTTATGTGTGTTTTATGTAGCAATTTGTAAATTAAGTTTCACTTTCACTTTCACTTTCTTTCACAAAATGGCAAATAAAAAATGACAGAAGCCATATTTCTCCTTGAAACTTGTTAGGGACTGCTAGTGAACACCCCTAACCACTTTGTGAGCTGTAGACTTTCGAAAACAAATGTTTAAGGTGATTTTAAGAAGGCCATTCTAAAGCTGGTTGAGATAAAATCCAAATCAGCCAAATAACAGAGACTGCAGCAAACATTAAATAAAACATTGCAGACCACTCAGAAAATGGCCTTAATGTTCAAAAAAGTGGACTTCTCGTTTAACTCTTCTTGGCCTTATTTACAAGTTGAGACGTGGCCATCTTGAAAAATGGCAGCCAGATTTTGAGTGGCCAATGCTCTTTTGTGAAAGAGTGCATTCTAATGAACATTTGTGCCTAATTGTATGATTGTATCATTAATTTAACTATTCTTAGCCTTATTTACAAGTGAAAAGGGTGGCCATCTTGAAAAATGGCGGCCATCTTGGATTTTGAGTGGCCAATGCTCTTTTGTGAAAGAGTGCATTCTAATGAACATTTGTGCCTAATTGTATGATTGTATCATTAATTTAACTATTCTTAGCCTTATTTACAAGTGAAAAGGGTGGCCATCTTGAAAAATGGCGGCCATCTTGGATTTTGAGTGGCCAATGCTCTTTTGTGAAAGAGTGCATTCTAATGAACATTTGTGCCTAATTGTATGATTGTATCATTAATTTAACTATTCTTAGCCTTATTTACAAGTGAACAGGGTGGCCATCTTGAAAAATGGCCGCCATTTTGGATTTTTGCGTGGCCAACGCCCTAAGCTGAAAACGTACATTCTAATGAACCTCTGTGCCAATTTTTATGCTTGCATACCAAAGTGAACTATTTTTGGTCTTATTTGCTCCGCTAACACACACACACACACACACTTTGTTTATAATGCTGACAGGATGGAGAGTGGCAGATACAATGCAGTGTTCACTGTGACACTGATCTTCAGCCAGTCTCAATAATCACAGGCCTGCACCAAACAAGCTGTTGACTCCAAAAATCCCGTTTGTCCTACTCACAAAGCATTTTACACCAAAACCAAAAACAAAATGAGACGTCGCAACTTGTCATTCTGCTGGAGAGAAATCACTGGGTGTGTAAAACTCAACAAGCCTTCTTGTAGTGCACTGCTAACCAAGCGTTTCCCACAACCCCCCAAACAAAATGAAACACTGCAAGTGAAGCAGCGCCCTGAGCGCGGGCCAGCCAAGCTGTGGTAATAATGATAGCATTAGCATCTGTTAGCGAATGTGTGCTTGCCCACTTCCCAAATGGAAATGGAAGAAATCCTGATGTTTATTTTCATCCCCCTCGTATCATATCACATCACGCACTCACAAGATCTAAAAACAATCGCACGCACACACACACACACACACACACACGCACAACCTTTTCTTGTCTCATGCCAGTATTTCTCAACAGGAGCTCTACAGCCACCCAGGGGATGTTAGACAGTCCACTGTCAACTTTGAGAATGAGACAGAATGATGAACCATCTACATTAGAATATAATTCTATCTAGAATGAATTCATTACAACACACAATATGATTTAGCCTAATGTTATAAAGCACACAGAAATAGGTTATAAAAGGTACGTAGAAGCGCAAAATGATGCTGTTTTTAGACTCTTCTGTTTTCATCATCTTCATCATGGTGATGGGGTGGGCACCTTCTGCTTCTCCAATCACACAGATGTGCTGGAGGGTTCATCATCACATGCATTAATGTGTCAATTACTGCCTGACTGCAGAAATGCAAACGAAGGTCTTGCTGAAGGGAGCATAGTACATAGACAGGGACTACGAGTTTTGTCCAGCATGTGTACAAACATAGGCTACATGTTTAGTCTTTACTACTATTACACACACAAACGTTGAAGGTTGAATACAGGAGGGGGGGGGGGTGCGCTTTCTGGCCCAGTATCAGTCATCCTATGTGGGCCCAGATTCAAAGGCAAGTCCTTGAACATGCATTTCTGGATGCTGCATATTCACACTCTCAACCTCTCAGGATTGGAGTCAGCCAATATTGATTCGGTTTTCTCCTTGAGAGACACCAATTAGTTTAGCCGTGGCAGCCTTGGCCTATAGGTTGATGATTAAAGTTGCGCTGGCCATCAGAAGGTTGCAGGTTCGAATCCCATATCAGCGAGTCAATATAGTATGAACGTGACCTATATGTCCATGTTGGTGGCCGATCTATGCCTAAAATGCCTGGGCCATTTTTCAGTCCCAGCCAAGCCGTGTTTCAGGGACTGCAAACAATACCCTGTAAATAACTGCAGGTGGCTTTTGATAAAAGCATCAGTAAGTGAAATAACACGCTAGAGGTGACAAAGCGTAGAAATTACACTGACTTTGTTGGCTAACCAAATACTTCAATTACAGTAGCCTACTGTAACTCACTCTGTGTTTCTGTTTCGTGAGACTGTTTTTAAAGACTCGCTCAAATCATAATTTTAATGATATTGCTTTGCCTGCGAGAGTCAAGTTATGAAAAGCAATAATTCAATAAGTCAGAGGCAGTCAGTACAATTACACAGGGCCATAATTGCAGGGAACAGTTATATTGTATTATTTGTTTCGGGACGGGGGGACTGTGTACTCTACCAAATGGGCCCAAAATAATAGATACGCATAATTATATTGCATGCCATTATCTAACTGAGGTTTTAAGGTGATTTCAAAGTTTTAAATCAGAAATTCCTGGAAGCAAGGTCAAATAACAGGAGAAACGTAACCATCTTAACTATATGAGATGTGACTCACAAAGATCTAACCATTTTTTCTCTCTCTCTGGACCATGCACATTGACTGTTGGACACTTTCACTTTTTTCTCTTTTGACAATTTTACTGCTCTGCCCTGAGAGCTGTGTGTGTGTGTGTGTGTGTGTGTGTGTGTGTGTGTGTGTGTGTGTGTGTGTGTGTGTGTGTGTGTGTGTGTGTGTGTGTGTGTGTGTGTGTGTGTGTGTGTGTGTGTGTGTGTGAGAGAGAGTGTGAGTGTGAGTGTGTGTGAGAGAGTGTGTGTGTGTGTGTGTGTGTCAGAGCATGGCAACCCGACCGAAGCCCGACGGGCCGGGTCGGAACCCGACGGGCCGGGCCGGACTCGGACAAAAAAAATAGAATATCTGTCGGACTCGGGTCGGGCTCGGGCTTGAAGCAAACAGACATTGTGAAAATTGTAAGCAATCAGAGGAAACGTTTCAGTTCATGCAAACGGCAGTTTTGTGATTAAAAAATAAGTAATTGAATATGCATAAATGAAAATGTTGGTATAGGCTACTCGTGCGAGTGATTATTATTAGCTGTATGCACGCGCCAGTTACCAGTGGCAACATGGACGCTCACTCCCAGTCAGCCGAGCAGGAATGCCGAGTCAACTTGCTTTCTTAATAAGCGCCAAATACAGTTGTCAGTGAACGCGTGGTCTTTTGTTGTAGGCCTAGTGTAGGCCATGTTTTAGCATGCCTTCGGTGCTGTCTTAAATGTTGAACATAAAATGACGAAGTTTGTCACTGCATTGCTCGCCAAGGATTACATTTCCAGCAAGGGGTAGCAAGGAGCATAATATGGATTAAAGAAGACGCACACGCTACGTGGAGTTGCCTAAGGTAGGGGCGAAGAGGTTTCCTGTTACTACTTTGTCCGCTGTGACATTTCATGTCCTTCACTTAGGTTCTTAATTCTTGTCACTTTTACTGTAGCCTACAGTTGTAACTATGCGCGTGCAACCTTTCCTGATTTTATATTGACCGCATGGACATCAGGGGAAATGACATTCTCTTGGAGGGCCGAACAGGCTACTGTTCTTCGGGGTGAACTTATAGCCCATCCTTCTTAACGACAAGGAGTGGCATCTTCACCGGCTCGCGGGGATTTATTTGCACTAACAGTAATGTAACAAATGCGTCCATAGCCGCGCTGACTGCATCCAAACCGTATTCGTTAGTTTTCGCCTTTCTTATCCTCTCACGCCCCTCCCATGCATTTGATCACAGCACCCAACATCTCTGGTCTAACCGAAAGAAACATAAGGTGCGCTGTCACATGTATGCGTGTGTTTATACTTACTATGCGTGCGTAACTAAATTAGGCTACAGCAAATTGCCTCATCCTAGTTGCCTATCCTGGCTATTTATCACGTGCTATTTTGAGTATGAAGGAGGCCACATAGAAAATATTGCTTGCGCACAGGTTCTGTTGTTATTACAGTGGTCTCGGGCTTCGGACGGGTTCGGACACAAACATTTTAATTAGTCTCGGGCTCGGGTCGGGGTTGATCACTTTTCTGTCGGCTGAGGGCCGGGCTCGGACAGAAAAAACCGGCCCGAGCCACGCTCTAGTGTGTGTGTGTTGTGTGTGTGTGTGTGTGTGTGTGTGTGTGTGTGTGTGTGTGTGTGTTTGTGTGTGTGTGTGTGTGTGTGTGTGTGTGTGTGTGTGTGTGTGTGTGTGTGTGTGTGTGTGTGTGTGTGTGTGTGTGTGTGTGTGTGTGTGTGTGTGTGCGAGTGCGTGTCTTTGATCTGCCTTTGGATAAATGTATGGAAATTACTGTATATCGGTAGCCTTGTGTATTCTGTTTTTATGTGTTCACTGAACACATTAATTTCCCTCAGGATTAATACATGATTCTCTACTCTACTCTAATGCTGATCCTGGTGGAACTGGCCTGTCTGATGTGAAATCAAATATCCCTATGGGGCAATAAAGAATCTAATCTAAGGTTGAAGGTGAAGACCCATCTCAGGGAGATCGGGCAAAGGAGGAGGCAACATGACAAAGATTCAGATGCCACAGGGTTGGCTAGAGAAGAGTTTCTTAAACTTTTCTTTAGTGCATACCCCTCAGACCCCCTCATAATAGCACCACAAATTACCGTTACCAAAATAGTTTTCAAATGTCATGTTATGGCATCAGTTCTGCATTTTGCATTTAGAGGTGAATGTATGTAACGGAGCCGCTCTCCAGCTCACCCTGTTGTCGCATTTTTAATTAAATGTTATGAAATTGTAACACCCCTGGGCAATGCGCCGTTGACCCCCAGGAGTCCCCATGTTGATAGCTGCCGGACAAGAGGCATGGAGCAACAGCACACACTTCGAAACAACTGCTGGAATGGCCCCCATATCAGAGCTGTAGAGGAAAGGCAACATAATTACAGTGCAGTAACCCACAAGAAGACAGGCAGGCCAGATGCACAGGGAACAGTGTGTCTGTGTGTGTGTGTGTGTGTGTGTGTGTGTGTGTGTGTGTGTGTGTGTGTGTGTGTGTGTGTGTGTGTGTGTGTGTGTGTGTGTGTGTCTGTCTGTCTGTCTGTCTGTCTGTCTGTCTGTCTGTCTGTCTGTCTGTCTGTGCGTGCGTGTGTGTGAGACAGACAGACAGACAGACAGACAGACAGACAGACAGACAGACAGAGAACATGTACGAGAGAGAGAGAGAGAGAGAGAGAGAGAGAGAGAGAGAGAGAAAGAGAGAGAGACAGAGAGAGAGACAGAGAGAGAGATAGAGAGAGAGAGAAGGAGGAGGATAGAAATAGATACAAGAGATGCATAAAAAACAACAACAGAAAAGCAATTAAATCCACTTTCCAAAATGATTAGGTCATCTAAATAAACCTGGAAGGACCACTTCAGTCAATTTCAATATGCTGTTGTATTGCTCACGCTACCCTTGACTTGTCAGTACCCGGTGATGCCAAATTTTTCGGCTCAGCCCTTTCCGAGATAAGAGCTATTCTAATGAGGGCAGCGTTTGTTTACATTTTTAAAATTTTAAAAATAACATAGGCCTACTCCAAATATTTTCCCAAAAAGTACCGCTGTTTGCTAGTTGTCTGCTGATGTCGCATAACCTTTTGGATGATTTTGGGAATAAATACAAATGTTTTTTGAGCTGCTCCCATTACAATGACCTGGATCTCTGAAAAAAGGCTGAAGAAGAAAAAAAAAACCTCAGGTACTGACAAGTCCAGAGTAGTGTGAGCATAACAACTGCATGTTGAAATTGACTGAAGTTATCCTTGAACACAATACTGTACTTGTCACCCTGGAGCCACACTCAGATAATCTCTTTATACCATCTGGATTAGAATAATCAGGTACTCAGATCCAGATACCTCTCTTTTCACAAATATACTTCATCCACACAATTACATCAGTGACATAAACTAGGCACTACACAAAGAGAACAGTCCATGTGTGGAAAGAAAACACAAGGAAATCATGCCAAATACCTAGATATTTTCCTGACCCTGTGTGTTTATGTCATTACCTGTTTCCATGTGACAAACGCGAGGCTTGTCACGATGTCAGAGTGTAATGTAATTAACACTTTCTCCTCGTCTTTAATCAGATACAGCTATTTCGTTTAACAAGCCATGCTCCCGCGCTGCTCTTTTTACGTGTTCATTCCTCGCAGTAATGACAGTCTTTTGAGTTAAAACACGCAGCATATTGCATGTCCACTAAGAAGCGTAGGTGTATTATTTTTTTCAGGAATGTGCTGTGGCAGGTATCTGGCAATCAGGCATTTTCCTGTGTGCCCTGGGCAAAGGAAAGCTCTGAAGGATTTATTTAACATGTGCAAATTAATTAAATTGTCTTGTTTCATTACTTCCAATCTGTCAGTAATCCAACTGGAAGTCCAAGTGTGCAGTAACTTGCTGTATTTTTAGACATCATTTCTCCCGAGGCAATGGAAAAGGAAGGGTGTGTGTGTGTGTGTGAGAGAGAGAGAGAGAGAGAGAGAGAGAGAGAGAGAGAGAGAGAGAGAGAGAGAGAGAGAGAGAGAGAGAGAGAGAGAGAGACAGAGAGAGAGAGGGAGAGAGAGAGAGAGAGAGAGAGAGAGAGAGAGAGAGAGAGAGAGAGAAAAGATAATGGGGATGAGAATGAGAGAGAGAGAGTAAGAGGATGAAAGAAAGAGGGAAATAAAATGTGTTTTATATGTGATCTATTTTATGGTGAAAGGGCACTCTCTTAGCTACCCGAGATGGCAAAAGTAATCATGCATGAAATATCAGCAATTTTGCCATTGTTAACACGCTACCTTAAAACTAAATGCTACTGTGGTGCACATGAGGGTTTTTTAGTGGCTTTGTGGATTTCATTCGGTCAGTGCCGATGCTTGGTCTTGCCGAGGAGGAGGAGAGGAGAGGGAAGTGGAGGGTTGAGAGATAAGCAACAATAAGAGGTAGAAGGAGGGTAGGTGGTGCCAACCTGTTTTTTAGACGTGAACACATGCATACATACATACATACATACATACATACATAGGCCCCTACATGCATACATACATACATACATACATACATACATACATACATACATACATACATACATACATACATACATACATACATACATACAAACATACATACATACATACAGTATACAGACAGACGTCTGCGCGGACGCACACACACACACACACACACTAGAGGATGACATTTTTCAGGGATTCCCGCGGGATGGGAGTCAAAATTTGAAAAATGATCGGGAGCGTGTAGGAGCGGGAATAAAGATGAATGGGAGTGGGCAGGAGCGGGAATAAAAATGAACGGTAGCATGAATGCCACTTCTTTATTCTGTAGCCTCTTACTGAAGCTGGGGTCGCCGGCGACCCTATTCACTTGCTGAAAATGCTTAACTACTTCATAACAACATTGCTATGACATTACAGAGAGCCATAGTGCTGCGCTAAGGGGTTAAAAAACAAACCAAAAAAGCCTCTGTTTTTTGATGAAACGGGAGTGGGGTTGATTTTGAGTAGGAGTGGGCAGGATTGGGAGACATTCTTTTCAGGAGTGGACGGGATGGGATTTGTTTCTTTTACTCCAGTCCGGGATGGGGCGGGATGGGATTTTTTTTTCTGGGACCGGGATGGAACGGGAGTGAAAATCCACTCCTGTGTCATGCTCTAACACACACACACACACACACACACACACACACACACACGCACACACACACACACACACACCTCTGTACAGTCTTCTCATTACCAATGGTCAATAAAAGAGTGGAGGAGAGGGGCTGCCCGTCAGGGCTCCAAGAGAGGCCCTCTTCTCCTCCAGGTTTTAGGCAGTCAGTATTGTTTGATCTGTTGAACACAGAACCTCAGTGGGCCTGTTCAAGGACTACATCGTCATGAGGTAGAGCCTGAAAAATAGAGTGATGCACTCGAAATAGCCAGCTAATATCGACTCTCTGAATTGGGCTGTCCTTGACATTCAAAGTCAAAGTGGAATGATTTAGACCAAACTATTACCTTGGGCTCTTGTGAATATCCTCATTCATATGACGGGTTCTTGTGTGTGTGTGTGTGTGTGTGTGTGTGTGTGTGTGTGTGTGTGTGTGTGTGTGTGTGTGTGTGTGTGTGTGTGTGTGTGTGTGTGTGTGTGTGTGTGTGTGTGTGTGTGTGTGTGTGTGTGTGTGTGTGTGTGTGTGTGTGCGTGCGTGCGTGCGTGCGTGTGTGTGTGCCGACACTCAGGCACACACCCAACACACTTACACACAATGTTAATTAAAGTACACAATACATGTAAAAGGTTATTATCGTGTGCAGGTCTGTGGTTGTTCTAGGTTGTTAGAAAGCATGGCAAGTCACAACCACATTGAGTTCCTTCTGACTGCATCCACATCCCCTCATCATACTCCCCAAGGGGTGCAGTCATCTGGGAGAGGAGTGGGGTTGGATAGCTCCCCGGTGGGGTGGGACAGCCAATTGTATAGTCCCACCAAAGATCCACACATGATGTCCTCATCATGGCTTATACTCTTATATTCTTGCTGTATGACTTAACTGAAAAGAAAATAAAGGTCCGCAACACTGTTAAATGCTCCAAAATATTTAATGGCACATTTTCTTTTCAGTTATCTTATGTTTGGTCCAGCACCTGTGCCACTGATGTGCGCACATTATTTGACTTTCTGTGTGACTTAACTTACATGCACAACCATGTGCGAAAGAGTGCTCATATAATACTTGTTGAAGTTCTGTATGATAAGTTGCTGCATATCGAGGGGCTAGCATTTCTTGGTTGGGCCTTAGACATTGGACACTGGTGTTCCGGATCCGGAAGTGAATGATCGGGATCTATAATACATGTAGCTTGCACTGCAGTAATGTAGCCACTGCATGATTCTTGAGTTCAACTCAGGTATAGTCAGTAGAGTAGAGTAGAGTAGAGTATCGTTTATTGATCCCAGAGGGAAATTAAGGTGCCAAGTAGCATACACACATAAATAAAGACATTACCCACAAGACATAATACACATATTTACACATAAAATAATCATATATATATATTGGTATATATATAGGTATGACATGGAGTGTGTACGTTGTGTGTATGTCTATGTGAGAGTAAGCCATATCCATTTATTTCCTTCATTATGTTCCTCTAGTCTACACAGAAGCAACTCTTTGTTTATCCTTTATATTTACCAGTGATGGTGGAAAGCAATCTTCTTTTCGCGTGGATTTGAAACACTTGTGGTGAGATTGTCAGGTGAGCACTGTGACATTCAGGAGAAGCAGGCCTGTCACAGCCAGGCAAGCGAATTAGCCAATTGCAGAGGGCCCTAAGCTAAAGGGAACCCCTGGTAATGACTGTTTAATTTGTATTTAAATTACAGCAATGACGATTTGGTGATAATGGCAGCACCCTCCTAAATTCAGCTGTTGAAAAAGTGCAATGATGCTGCTACCGAAATCTCTCTTGAGGTGGGCCCTCCCCAATAGTACAAGGTACAATAGAGGCAGGCCACATTGTCACTTTTAGTCTTGAAAGACAAACGTTGAATTTCTCATCAGCCATTTATTTCCACTGGCGCTACGTTCTAGATGAAACCCTTGGTGTGTGTGTGTGTGTGTGTGTGTGTGTGTGTGTGTGTGTGTGTGTGTGTGTGTGTGTGTGTGTGTGTGTGTGTGTGTGTGTGTGTGTGTGTGTGTGTGTGTGTGTATGAGAGAGAGAGAGAGAGCTTCAAGGTCGATGCTTTCTGTCTTTATTAATTTACCTTTGCCTACATCTCTCTCTCTCTTCTTCCTCTCTCTCCTCTCATCTCTGCCTTCTTTACCTTCCTCCTTCTCCCTCTCACTCCTTCTATTTTCCTCCCTCTCTATTTATCTTGCCCCGTGGAGCTCCTGAGGTTTCCTTGACCTTTCAGCCTCCCGGAGGTGTACAAGACAAGTGCAAACAATGGCTGCCACATTACTCAAGCCCTGCGCCCTACAGAATGCCAAAACAAACTTGCAAACATACAGCCTCCGCAGGTGCATAGTACACTGCATTGTCCTCTGGCAACTGTGGAGCTACATGTCCACGTACAGGCTCCACTCAAGTGATCTCATGTAGTCCCCTCACACTTGTGGCATTGAGGTTCTTTAGGCTATGTTTGAAATTGTCACTATTTGGAAGATGAAACCAACCGACACCAGAGGTGCAGGTAGCGGGTGCAAGTTAACTTTCAGAGAGGAAGATGCCGCACACACTTGTCCATCGTGCTGAATTTTACTTACAGAAACGGCCAGTGTGGCCTTTCTCAATTTTTTTTTAATTGTCACTAGCCACTCAGACAGTTTAAAGCCTTGTGTTTTTGTCTAGGTGGGGGATCACCATTTCACATTGAGGAAGGGTGTAAGGCTAAAATGGGGTGGGGCTCCACTTCATTGCTCGTGGTTTCCATGGGCAAGGGGACAGAGATATCACGGTTGGCGATGCGTACAGCGCAGCTGGGTGAAATCCCAACACAAGTGTGCAGGAATGGCCACAAACACACCCAAATATAGTAGTCTATCGCACACACCTCAAAATGCCCAATAGGCCTATATGAAGGTGAAAGGAGAAGGAAACAACGAATTTCCGTTATAAATGTAATTTTAAAAAAGCTGCGCTGGTAACACACACAAGCATACACAGGTTCAGAAATTCCATAAGCCCGTTAAATTTTGTGAAAATATTCAAAACAAATCATAAAAGTCAACGTGTCCAGCCCTTCTCCCCTTGGCAATACAGCCATCGAAGCTTCCTCTGCCACAGTAGTTATTGTTTTTTTTAATAGAATTACAATATTTTTATTGTAATAGAAGGGTTAAATATTGACTGATGTTGTTGACTGATTAAAGAAGGTTCCCCTCCAATTTAACCTCAAGGCTTCTATAACCCTACCTTACCCTTGACTCAATGGTAAGGTAGGGTTATAGGAAATAATGAAATTATAAAGTGAAGTAATGTACTAACATGGTTATTATTGACAAGATTGTGATTGATTGGTACACAATACACTACTGTACAAAAGGGCAACTGTGCACAGTTACACACATACAGGCACAAGAACACGCACACGCGCGCAGACACACACACACACACACACACACACACACACACACACACACACACACACACACACACACACACACACACACACACACACACACACACACAACACACACACACACACACACACACACACACACACACACACACACACACACACACACACACAGCACACAGCACACAGCACACACACTGCACACACCAATCTAGCGCAACCTCCATGATCTTGGCTGAGCAATGACGGGAGAGTCCAGAAGTGAGTGAGGTCAACAGTGCAGTAATTGCCCGCCTCAATCTGACGGATTGCACATCAAGCCATCGTCAGCCAGCCCCATACACACATTATTCTGACATAAATACTGTAGCCTATATATATAGTATATATATCCTTGGCTTGGAAAGAAAGCCATCGGTTTAAGCCCAACAGAGGACTGGACATCACTGCAGTAATTTCAGCAAGGAGGATTAGAAAAAAACCCAGCCGAACCATCAGCGGTAAGCAAGCCAGAGATTTATTTATTTAGCTCGAGGCTTTAGCATGCCGTGGAGCCAGTAGTGCTACAGAGAGACAGAACACAGTAGCAGAGCCACTGACAGGACAAAGTCATCTGAAGGGCACCCCCACCCAATACATACGATGTTATGAAGACCCAATTCTGGACCCCCCTTCTCCTTGGCCCTGAGACAACTGACCCATTTGTCTTGGATTCCCTGCGCAGTTGGAAAAGCACAAATGTGTACAGTATGCCTTGTTTGCATCTTTGGCCACTAGTGCCATCATCCCACATGCTTAATCCATGTTCATGAGAAAATCTTTGTGCTTTACAGGCAGTGCATGAAATGAACGCCTCTGCTTGAGGATGAAGTGTTCAAAATGGGATAGAAAGGACTTAAGAGGCAGTGTTGGATCTTCTGCATGACATATTCATTGTAGTGGTGAATACGCATTAGGGTGCATGACTTGGCAGTCTCTGAGTCAGGCCTCTACTGTAGGCCTACACTGTCTTTGAAAAATGGCCACATCATCACTTGATGCAGAGAGGAGTTAAACTGTTATTGCCCTGTTGTTATCTATCTGTAGCCTAAATGTCTGTCTGTCTGTCTGTCTGTCTGTCTGTCTGTCTGTCTGTCTGTCTATCTATCTATCTATCTATCTATCTATCTATCTATCTATCTATCTATCTATCTATCTATCTATCTATCTATCTATCTATCTATCTATCTATCTGTCTGTCTGTCTGTCTGTCTGTCTGTCTGTCTGTGCCATGCCCCCCCTCCCCTCTCCTCTCTCTCTCTCTCTCTCTCTCTCTCTCTCTCTCTCTCTCTCTCTCTCTCTCTCTATCTCTCTCTCTCTCCACCCCTGGCCACAAGAGAGGTGATGGGGCATGGACATGGTGAAGTGGGTACAATGTATGACAGTGACTGCACTACTGTGGCCCAACTGGCACGTGGTAGTTGTCTCCCTTCATAATCCCCGGTCCTGCCCTGCCCATGCCAACCGGGGTGCTCATCCGCACTCCTGTGCCTGTGCCAACTGGCAGTGTGGGGAAATTGGCAGCCACAAAACTGTTACCACAATTTCCAAAGAGGCATCCGCGTTATTCAATCCCGTCCCACTTCAACATTAGCTCTATAAGAGTCAGTAGAGTCATGGATGAGCATGTGGTGGCAGCATACAAACCACCAGGGATGTGAATTTTCCTAACTCGGTGAGAATTCAACTATAACAGTAAAATAATGAGCTGATGTTTGTCTTATTATTCCAAGCCATCAGCTCTATGGTGATGTCACTGAAAATCTCCATCATCCATGACACTGTCAGTCCTTATTACAGCCGCGCCTCGATGCACACCGTTAAACCTGTTGGACACTTTTCCGTGATTTTTTTTTTTTTTTTTTGAAGGCTTCAGGATGACAGGCATTCTTATGAATTTACAGATATTACTTACTACTGTGGTGCTCAAACTGTGGTACGTGTACCACTGGTGGTACTTGAGACATCTCTGGTGGTACTTGGAAGAATTATTCATCATTGATTTGAAGGCTGATCAAGTTGTTGCAGTTGAAAATGTCTCTTCGGTCTCACATTTTGTAATTTTGAATTGTATGTATCTGAAAACATAATGCAGAATAATACTAGGCAACAAGGCAAGCAAGAAATTTAAAAACAAACTCGCACTGAATGTGACCGTGTATTGACTGGCAAAAGTGAATATGGAAGGCCTTTACTGCAATATTCTAATGTTGGTTGTCAAGGTGGAACTCAGAGAGCTCAATATTTTCTCAGGTGGTACTTCACACAAAAAGTTTGAGAACCACTGATTTACTACAATACAGCTTGGTCATTACCAATCTGGCTATATAACAAGGTTTTGTGTTTAAGGGTTTTACTGTAAAGGACATGCAATGGATATGTGTGAGGAAAGGAGTGGGGTGGATATGAAAGGGTTAAAGTCATATCTGCCAATGCATGGACTACCAAATTGGTCGTCATTCTATCAACAACAAACTTTAACTGTGAAATGGGGGGCTTGAAATGGTTGGGAAGGTGTGGGGTGGGGTGTGACAGGATCAAGCTAATATGTGTCATTTACCACCAAATTACAACTTTGTCATTGTCCTTCTGGCAAAACAAGCGGACTGCAGCATGGCGTTTGTGTGTCAGGGGGTTGGAATGGGTCTGTTCAAGGGAAGGGGTGGGGTGGATGGGAAGGGGTTAAAGGGACAGTTTGGTCAATTTCAACATGCAGTTGTATTGCTCACGCTACCCTTGACTTGTCAGTACCTGGTGATGCCACATTTTTCGGCTCAGCCCTTTCCGAGATATGAGCAATTCTAATGGGGGCAGCGTTTGTTTACATTTTTAAAAAATGAAACATAGGCCAACTCCAAATATTTTCCCAAAAGGTACTGCTGTTTGCTAGTTGTCTGCTGATGTTTTATAACCTTTTGGATGTTTTTGGGAATAAATAAAAAATGTTTTTTTGAAATGTAAACAAAGTGCTGCCCCCATTACAATGACCAGGATCTCGGAAACGACTGAAGAAGAAGAAAAAAAAAGCTCAGGCACTGACAAGTCCAGGGTAGTGTGAGCATTACAACTGCATGTTGAAATTGACCAAACTGTCCCTTTAAAGTTATATTTGCCCTTTACAGCTAAATTATAACTTGTCCATTGTCAATCTGGCAACAACTGAGTTAATGTTTATTTTGTTTGTTTCAGTTTACTGCCAATACAGGTATGGCTATTTTATGGTCATATTTCACATGACGCACACAATTTATGTTAAAAAAAAGGGGTTGTGTGTTACAGTAAGAGGTTGGAATTGGCCTGTGTGAGGTAAGGAGTGGGGTGGATGGGGAAGGGTTAAAGTCATATTTGCTGTTCCGCGTGAGGCTAATCATCCAGCCGGTGTCTCAGCGCTGAGGAGCCATGCGGGCGGAGGGGAGGGCTGTTATTGCCGGCAAGAAGTAATTATTTCTCCCTTCCCTGTTACCGCACTGTGCATTCGGATAACACACACACTCACACACACACACACACACACACACACACACACACACACACACACACACACACACACACACACACACACACACACACACACACACACACACACACACACACACACAGGTAATGATGTGAGGTGCTGCCTATCATTCAAACAGTGTCATTTGGAAACTGGCAAATATAATTGACTGGCAAACAGGAGAAGGATGACGCTCAATGGTGGAGAGGTGTGTGTGTGTGTGTGTATGTGTGTGTGTGTGTGTGTGTGTGTGTGTGTGTGTGTGTGTGTGTGTGTGTGTGTGTGTGTGTGTGTGTGTGTGTGTGTGTGTGTGTGTGTGTGTGTGTGTGTGTGTGTGTGTGTGTGTGTGTGTGTGTGTGTGCCAGAGTGCCTGTGCTCATATTTGAGAGGGAGATAAGAGTTATAAGAGGCAAGAAATTGAAGTGAAAAAAACCCTCTGTTGTTGAGCAGAGGATGTCTACGGAAACGTCAGAATTTTAAGGAAATCTCAGTCTCTAGAGTTGGGGGGTGGGGTGTTTGAAACCTTTTCCCTTAGTTTTTCATATGCATCGTAAATAATGACTTGGTTATATAACTGTACAATATGAATAAATATATAAAAAGAAGTATTTGCCTGGTTACTATCCTGAATACGCACTTCAACTTGATTATTTTATACAGTTGTGGCCTAGTCTTGCAGTCTTGCGTCCTTTAGCAGAGGTGACTCCAATCATGGGGTCCAGAGTCGTGGTCGTGCATCTTTCTATCAGTTGCTATTCTACGATAGGGACCTTTGATGAATGTTGATGAATGATGATCCAACAACAGATATCCAAAAGGGCTGGAGGGAAAGGTTAAACTTTATTACTTCCCGAAACCAAAGACAAAAAACATTGGCTGCATAATTTCGGTGGAAGGTGGCACAGAAGAGGTTGTCCAGGCCAGAATTGGAAAGGCAAGGGCAACCTACAACATAGGCCTGGACGTTTTTTTTTTGTTTCGATTTTAATCGTGATGTAATTCTTTTTACTACGATTATAAATGAGACATTCAAGTAGCGATGTAGCGTCCAAAAATCTACACATTTCATACATACTTACATACATACATTGCATAGCTACACTGTACGTGCATACAGTTGCGAGCATGTGACATTGGTGTTGGCATTTTCTTCATTTTGGCAGCATCACCAAATAGCAGTCAGTTCATAAACTGGGAGGGAGAGAAAAGAGGTTCCTTCCCTTCGTGCGTGTGTGTGAGAGGCTGCTGATTGGAGCAGCGTGAGAACAAGGTCTAGCTCCTGATTTAGTAAACGTCTTTTCCCCTTCTTAGCTCGCTACATTTCTAATGGTGGTAGCTTTAGTGCAGTGAAGCTTAATTTATGTTTGAGTAGCTGATAGCTCAGCTCACTACATTTTACAAGTAGCTTTCCCAACACTAGTTACACCCTATTTTTATTTCAAGTCTTCCCGTCTTCTTTTTGCGGAGTTAGAATCTGCTATGTCAAAATTCACCCTGTCCGCAATTCAATTTGCGGTCACTAGGAGCGTCTAGATTTATAGGCCAGCAATGATTAAGAATATTCTAAAAACTCCTGGTTCGGGTTTGTGATCTGGATCACCACCAGAATTTAATCACTTCGTCCTTGGGTTATTACCAACAACTCCATAGAGTTTAATCCAAATCCGTTCAGTAAGTTTTGAGTTATCCTGCTGACAAACAGACAGACAAACAAACAAACAGACAAACCAACGCGACTGAAAACATAACCTCCTTGGCAGAGGTAATATTTACACAGTGCACCTTTAGGCACTGCAAAGAAGCCCATATTCATGAAGAACTACTGCTTTTCAACCTATGACAGAGATAGGTTTAGCTGGAACCAACAAGCCTAGCGTAAACCCATGTGACCAGAGATCAAAGACTGTGTCAACTCTTCTCTCTAAAGCTCTGATACTAACCATCACCATCAGATTAGTATAAGTAGGCCTATTCATTATGACTGGGGAAAGTGCATTTTTCATACATGAAAAGGGAGAGATTCTCCATGTCCTCCATTTTGAATTTCCAGAAACAGACAGTTTTAGCTGCAAAATGTTGGTTATATAAGTAAATATTAGTGTATTACTTGGTAAATATTCATGAAAAGAACAAATTGAGCAATAGGCAGCAATGAGCAGCATACTTGCAATAGCCTACTGTGGAACCTTTAAATAGTCTAAAGTAAGGCAACATTCTGGAATAGCAGCTGTCAACTGTCTGTTTCTACCGTAAACCACAACACATTTGATCTTGGATATAAATGGTGGCGAACTGCCTTGTTGTGTTTGATAGAACGCAGAAAAAAAACATTTTGTTTCACCCACAGTCCATCTGTGATGGGCTAATTATGCCTCCTTTTCGACAGCTCTTATGACAAGGCCCATCCCACAATTAGCCCAGAGTTGCAAAGTGAGGTATCCATGTGACAGAACCGTAACTCAATCATGCCATTGGAAAATAAACACAAGAGGGGATCAGGACACCACCACCTCCCTTGATGAGGGTTTCAAAGCTGTCACCATGGCGACACTATGAAAAGAAATTCATTCTGGATGCTCACTCGGTAGCTTCATTCATCAGTGGGTAGAGAGAGAGAGAGCGCTAAGACGTCAGAGAGACTATTAAAGATGTGCCAGGCAGGAAACTCCCCTTAGTCTTTTCAGCTTAATCATGACCATAGCCTTTAGCTTCAACATCGTGTCCTTTGCCAAGTTCTATGATGGCTGCGTAGTCTTTTCCAGCCATTCATTAACAGTTAATAGTCTATATTCACATAAGATGGGCTTTGCAGGTAGGTTGTACGCTTTGGAAGCCTACACCATGCCAATTATTAAATTACCTTGTTGTAGTTACATACGTGCATTTGTGGCACGTCATAAGATTTTGTTAGCCTACCTTTCAAAGTTTCATCCAGCCTGTTTTAGGGGTCTTACACACCAGGGCGGTAAGGGGTCTTACACACCAAGGCGGTAAAGCGTCGCGGAACGGCCGCGTTTTTTTACCGGCGTCGGTGAAAATACATTGAAACCTATCTGTCCTTACACACCAACCGGCGGTAGTCGGGCGTCAGCGGCGCGGGAGCCGGCTCCGCGCCGCGCTGCATTTGGAAAATAGAACTCGAGCGTATTTTTCACGCCGGCAACCGGCGGTGTCTCATTCAAATGAATGGCAAAGTAGCACGCTAGCTTTAGCTGTGGGGAGGGTTTTGAACAGGACTGGCCACGCACGCCGACGCTGTCAGTGTGAAAGGCAGAGAAAAACATGCCGGCCGAAACTAAGCAGAAAGACCGCGTCCGTCCTGCGACCGTTCCGTTCCGCCTTGGTATGTTTTGGCCCTTATTTCGGCATTCTTTTGCTTTCATTATTTGCTCAGCTAGCTGTTCTGTGTGCCATGTTTGGTCAGGAAGTAAGTGTGGTAACACTTTACTTAAAGCCAACATTATAAGCGCATTTATAACAAATTATAACACACATTATAATTACTTACAACGTATTATGACTACACTCATAATGCTTCATGATGCTTTATATTAACAGTTATAAATAACTATGAATCTAGCTTATAATGCTTTATA
>NC_085869.1:30535710-30563210 GCF_034702125.1 Engraulis encrasicolus | reverse complement strand
GTGTGTGTGTGTGTGTGTGTGTGTGTGTGTGTGTGTGTGTGTGTGTGTGTGTGTGTGTGTGTGTGTGTGTGTGTGTGTGTGAGTGTGAGTGTGTGTGCTATCGAGGAATATTTTCAGGTTGAACTGACAACAAGAAAAAAATGTCCCTGACTTTTGCCATCCACAGAAGATGCTGTTGCCACAACAACTAAACACATATTCTACTGTTTTTCTAACGGCAAACATTGCAGAGTCATGCCAGTGTTTTAATATTTTCAGTAAACATCTATATTAAATATAGCAACAGCTATCAACAAGTCATGCTGTAGTCACCCATAAGCCAACATCCATTACGGTACATTACATGACATTAGACATTTTTTCCCCAATGCAAATTATGAGGACATAATACAACCTTTTGAGATACAAAGTAAACATGAAACATACAGAAGAATAAGTGCCAATTCCAAGTTTCCTTTTAATTTCAGCACAGGGTTAAGTAGAGTACACACACCCACACCCACACAACATGTCACAGACTTATAGTCTACCACAGGTCTCGCCCAGGAGCCCGATCTCACGCCTTTCGTAAAGTCTTCACGAAAATAATAGAGTAATTTTCGTGGTGCATTCACGTTATTGCCCGCCTTTCGTAAAGTCTTCACGAAAATAATAGATTAATTTTCACGCTGCCTATTCACTTGAATTGCCCCACTGCTGCTATGGTTATCCAAACGTCTGCAGGGGCGGGGAGGGGGTGCTGACAGAACACTGCTGATACACTCGGGACTCACTAATTCGACGCCCTTTCGGTACTTACGCCTTATGTCCCCTAAACCTAAACCTAAACCTAAACCTAACCCTAACCTTAATCCTACTTAACCCTAAACCTAACCCTAACCCTAACCTTAAACCTAACCTTAAACCTAACCTTGACCCTAAACCTAACCCTAAATTGCTTGTTTGAAATGTTTGATTACCATGTGACGGTAGGGCATCAAACTAGTGGGTCGCTAGGGGGCAATTCAAGTGAATAGGCAGCGTGAAAATTAATCTATTATTTTCGTGAAGACTTTACGAAAGGCGGGCAATAACGTGAATGCACCACGAAAATTACTCTATTTTTTTCGTGAATATTTCACGAAATGAGTGAGATACGGTTGCGCCCAGCTCAGGCATCAATGCAGTAATAGTCATGAAAGAGCATTGTCACTGAGGGACCATGACAGAGAACAGTCTTGACTGGGAAACCTTGACGAACAGAGTGAGTTGGCGGCACGGCGGCACGGCACGGTTTGTGTTGGAGGAGCATGGCTCTTTGGCAGGAATCAATGACCTTAGTATGTCCTTCAGATAAAATGGGGCTGTTCCTCGGGTGGTTTTGTAGGCAAGGTTCAAGGGCATGTGCTTGATCCGGGTAGCCAGTGCAGCCCCATAAACAGAGAAGTAACATTGGCCCCTTCTGTGTTAGTACTTTTTCCCCCAACTTAACACAAATGTTGCATCCTGTGCACAGATATCAAGATGGATTATTCTCTTCAGGACAATATCATGGCTCAGCACCTTTGTAGCACAACGTTCCACTACGTTGTTGACAACATTACACTTGACGACATGAGACTTAAGCTGCGTCCCATTACTACCACTTCCACTCGTTTTGAGCCCTAACACTCGCTTTTGCGCGTTCCCGTGAAAGTGTAGGGTGTCCCGTTTCTTAGGGAGGCGAGTGAAAGTGCAAAAAATCCACTTAAAATTCCACTTCGACCGAGTGTGGGTAGGACCCCCCCTAACGACCGAGGGAAAGAACACATTACCCAGAATGCTGTGCGAACCCCACCGGCAAAGGCAAAAACAAAAAAACATGGCGTCCTAGCAGAGGGAACAGCGAATTCACTACTTGGAAATATATGGCCAATATTTGAATATTTGAACCCTACACTTTCACGGGAACGCGCAAAAGCGAGTGTTAGGGCTCAAAACGAGTGGAAGTGGTAGTAATGGGACGCAGCTTGTATGACATTACACTGAATACGCTGAGACATTGCACTGAACAGGGAGCATGTCTTAATAGATTAAGACACATAGGCTACATAACTCAGCCTTGTATTCATTCATTGCCTGATAAAGACATGTTACACTGTCCCAAAGTTTTGCAGTAGTGGTGGATGTGGTACAGTGCTTTAATGAACCTGAACCTGATGGCATAAAATTCCCCCAAAATATTTTTAAGTGTCGCCAGAGTATAGTGATAACCTGAGCTGCCATATGTTGTCAAGTGCCACCTGTGGCTTCGAGGAACAGTGAATGACCTAGAGAGCTATCTAACTTGGCAAAGCTAAAGAGATACAGTACATAATTATCTTAGCTTTTCTTCTCCTCTTTGACAGTAACTGTGTGTGCCACTAAGAGGGCAATATGTGGAGTAGCAGTTAATGCTGACACCTTGCTGTGTCAACATTACTGTAAAAAGCCAGATACAGTAGGGTAGAGAGAGAGAGAGAGAGGGAGAGAGACTCCCAGTATTTCGCTGTGCTCAACAAACTAGCAATTGCAGATTCAAACATTTCAAACTTCTGAGCTCACCCCTCCCAACTGAAATTGGTGCTCAATGAGGCAGCTCCAGACACTCAATATGATGTTGTCACTAGGCTATGGTGAGACCAGAATAATTCTCAATGCATCTGTACATCATCTCGTGCTAAATTTATACATTTTATTTTACATAAATAAAATAAAAAATATGCAATTTTGATAGCTTTATATT
The DNA here is from genome assembly GCF_034702125.1 of Engraulis encrasicolus. NCBI lineage: Eukaryota > Metazoa > Chordata > Actinopteri > Clupeiformes > Engraulidae > Engraulis > Engraulis encrasicolus. The sequence continues at coordinate 30,560,467 of NC_085869.1, read as the reverse complement.
AAATAAAAATGAATCAAGATTATTTTCTGAAAAGACATTTATAGGGGTTTTGCATCTGAATTCTTGGAACATTTTTCCATAACGTGGAGGGGGCATTGCACTATACATCACACCACACATTCATCAGAACTGCAGCACTCCCTGGTTTCCCATATACACCAATAGAAACCTAAACAACCGTGCGGATTTATGTTGGATGGCTTCTGGTACATTTACAAATCTGCCGTGTCTCTTTTTTCTCTGTTCGTGGCATTAAGCAGATTGCCCCCCGAGGAGGAAGTTCAACGTCATCCTCTAAAGAGCCACATCTGGCCCCGCTACTGAAATCGCTCCTTTGAGATCGGTAATGGGCTTAGGAGGGACCTGCCGGCCTGCGTAGACCCATAAATAAGACCCTTTTGTCACATACGTGTTCCTCTTGACACTTTCAATTCCACCGAACACAGGCAATTTGCCCTTGGTGGCACAAGTCCCCCCCCTTCCTTTTTCAATCAGTGGAAAAAAGAAGCCATTTGCTTTTTTTCTCCTTTTCTCTCTTTTCTTTTTTTCCTTCTTCCCTGAGTGGGGTGCGTGCTAACACAGCAGCAGATGTTGTCATTAAAAGGACACTTGAACGGTGACAGAGAGAGACTACAAGCTGGTTTCAAGTTAGTTTCAAACCTGTCAGCTCTCTGTGTCCATACCTTACAAACTCCAGCGGCCATGTTTCTGTGATTGTTCTGGGGAGAGCTGACACTGCTGAATCTCCAGAACTATTGACACTCATGGCACTGGATGTCAGCAGCTATACCTGGAAAGGAGTATGCCTATTGGCCAGACAGCCCATTGTTCCGACAGCCCATAAGTTCGACTATAAGACATAGAGGAAAATAACAAGAATGCCATTGGTCCGACATCCCATTATTCAGACAGATGTGCGCCACTCTCAGGCTACTGGGGTGTCTTTTCAGACAAAAAATACACACACAAAATCATGCCTTCACTGACGGTTAAGGTTAGGAATTGTTTTATATTTCAGCATAGTTTTAACTTTGCAATTAACTCAAAAGTGAATATTTACAAAGTTGTGGTGCTAAAACAATTGTATACTAACAGAACATGCCTTAACTGACGGTTAGGGTTCGGAATTGTTTTGGTTTGGGCATAGTTTTAATGTCTGTGGTCGGCCAAAAAAATTCTCATCGGTCAATTGTCGCACTAATGGGATATCGGACTAATGTGCTGTCGGACATATTAATTGGAACCACCAGGAGCACTGAAGAAGCTGCAGTATATATATATTGTACAGCACTGATGGGTGTTGCTGCTGTGGCATGCTGCTGCAGAAGTACAGCTATAGCATGAACGGCCAAATGGCCTTTAGAGACCAAGGTTCTAATCTGGCCTGGGTCACTCATTTTCCAACCTGATGTGCTTTGTGGTCAATTGAATTGAGGAATCTGTGTGTTGACCATAGATGCTGCCTGCCATTTGACTTATATGGAAAGCATTGTGAGAGCACACAGAATTTTAGCAAAATACAGTATAGGCCCTACGTTTAGCAAAAAACTGCCACATGTGCCAATGGTAAACACCATCAGGAATCCACCTAGGGGTGTAAATCACAGCCTTCATGACGATACGATACAGTATCGATTTCTTAAATGAGGGATTCAATTTTTTTTCGATCCTTAAGAATTTCCCACGATACGATGCGATTCGGTTCGATTAGATTTTTTCCAATTACTTTTCCACTACTATTGTGTTATGGAGCTAGGGCATTGCACAGGGGCCAGCGATTCGATTCTTTTCGATTCTTAAGAATGCCCCACGATACGATGCGATTCGATTAAATCGCCGGCCGATACTTCCAATACATCGATACATTTCCATTTTATTTACATCCCTAAATCCATCCGTATATCACAAATGCTGTCGGTAAGGAATTCCGTGCGCCCACTCATAATAATAATAATAATAATAATTGTATTTGTATAGCACTGTGTCATACAAGGCATGTAACTCAAAGTGCTTAACAAATGGGAAAAAAAAACATTGTTAGAGATGGATTTAAAAGGAGAGGTATAGAGGAGAGGCAGAAATAGCAGGAAGGCAGAGGAAGAAGAGATAGACAGAGATTGTAGAGTCATAAGGTCAACGTAGGTTAGGACCAGGATTCTTAGATGCGTGAGGTCCATAGTGGCTGGGCCTATCATAAGTCATAGATAGTCACACAGAGATTGGACGCTCAGGTGCGGCCCCTGGTGGCATCAGGGGTGAGGAAAAACTCCCTTTCGCTTGAATCATAGTTTGTAAGGGGAAAAAAAGCTCAGTGAGGTCTGAGAAAAAAAAAAAACCTATAGTCAGGAAGAAACCTAGGGGAGCCCCCTGCCAGGGCTGGTTGTGAGTAGTAAGGGCGCTGCGGCAGCTGGGACACTATGACGCCTTGGCAGCTAGGAGTTGGCAAGGATGAAGAGGTGGGTCTTCAGCTGCTTCTTGAAGGAGTCGACGGAGCTGGCTGATCGGATCTCGATGGGGAGGGCGTTCCATCTCTTGGGCGCATAGCAGGCAAACGCGGCGTCGCCGATCTTCTTTTGCGGGGGGGGTGGGGGTCCTTAGCAGCTTGGCATCAGTGGACCTGAGAGCTCGAGCAGGGGCATAAAAAGAGAGCATGTCAGAGATATAACTAGGGGAAAGTCCATTTAATGCTTTAAATACTGTGAGCAGAATCTTAAAGTCGATTCTGTATGAGACAGGTAACCAGTGCAGGTCTGCCAAGACAGGAGAGATGTGCTCTCTCATTCTGGTTCTTGTTAGGATTCTTGCCGCAGAATTTTGAATGAGTTGCAATTTGTCAATTAATTTTGCACTCATGCACTCATGCACTCATGGAAGTGCATCTATCCACCCACGATGGAATGATATGTACATGGACACACACACACACACACACACACACACACACACACACACACACACACACACACACACACACACACACACACACACACACACACACACACACACACACACACACACTATAGACAACTTATAGGGGTACCTATAAGCACAATAAGAACCCAACAGAGTTAATAATCTGTACTGCCCAAAAACTTCAACTTTTGTAGATTCTACTGTGAACTCTGTCAGCACTGAAAATGACTCCTCATTTCTGTCCGTTTCATAGACCGATCAGAGGAGTGATTTGTGTATGTCATATCTTGCAGTGCCACCATTGCTGGGCTGACTTTCGTCATTAAACTTGTCGAAGCTGCAAACGTTGAACTGACAGCATATTGGGTTGGGAATGTCCATGCAGTATGTGAGTCAAGGCAGGTTAGCGAACACTTTGTAAGTTATTGTAGCAGCCAATGATAGCACATGTCCTCCCAGATCCATGCATAGTTGTTGACGTCTTCACTGACCACTTATGTGTCCGATAGTTTGCTTCAGGGGGCCAGTCATGGTGGCCAATCTCTGTTTATTTCCTCGGGTCAGTGTATACGTAATCCTTTTCCTCTTTCAACAGAGATGCAATTCAATATGGTATTATTACATTAGAAATTGTATACTGACACCAGGTATCTACAGCTTGTCATTGTATTGTATATTTATTAGACAGAGATCTAGACCATCATCCAGAGCAGGAATGTTTTCCGTGTCAGCCTGCATTCGCCTGATGACTTCTCCAATAGGCTGCTGTCTACTCCTGCTGGCCCTCAGAGATTATCTTCACAACGGTTGGATGGGGAAGTGGGGGCTCATTTGCTGGTGGAGAACCACTTTAATATCACTTTAATATCTGTCCTGATATGAACTCTCTCTCTCTCTCTCTCTCTCTCTCTCTCTCTCTCTCTCTCTCTCTCTCTCTCTCTCTCTCTCTCACATGCACACACAATCACACAGAGGCGATTCATGGGTAAATTGGGGCCCCAAGCGAAAATTCAAAAGAATGAACATTCACAACAAATTACCACTGCTGTAGTTTAACATTTTACCGATAGTTCTTATTACCATCTATAGGCTCGGGGACGACAAGTGGCTGCCTGCCTAGCCTGGTGACAAAATGAGCCTCTGCACACACACACACACACACACACACACACACACACACACACACACACACACACACACACACACACACACACACACACACACACACACACACACACACACACACACACACACACACACACACACACACACACACACACATTTTCTGTATTTTCCCTGTTGTAATGGCACCATTAGTGAATGCAGGCACAATACCCAAGCCCAGTAATGAGGAACCATGACAATATCTATGCATAAGCAACCACCCACACCCTAGTAGTGCAACCACTACCCTCATAAGGGAATTACAAGATTTGTGGATGTAAAATATTGACCTGCGTCGCCAATTAGATCACCAGGTCACTTTGTGTTATTTTGGTGGGGTTTTTTGTTTTCGTTTTTTTACACTGTAGGTAGGCTAGGCTATACGTTATTTCTCTCATGAAGACGCTACACATCTTTTTTATATGGGCATCTCCAGTGTGTCCGGCCAACCTTTGTGTAAGCAACTTTAATAGTCGTAAAAACAAATACCCCCCTTAATTCAGTAGGGTTTAGCAGAGATTAAGCTCGCAACACGGGCAATTATAGTGTATAAAGTAGGAGTTCTCTCTCTCTCTATGCCTTTCTCTCTCTCTCTCTCTCTCTCTCTCTCTCTCTCTCTCTCTCTCTCTCTCTCTCTCTCTCTCTCTCTCTCTCTCTCTCTCTCTCTCTCAGTCCTTCAGTCTCTACCTAACTCTAACCCTCCTCACCCCCTCACTCCCCTCTCTCGTGTGCCTGTGTGTTCATGCCTCTCTCGGCATGCATGAATATGGTGTCGCTGCCCAGGTTGCTATGGAAACTGCTCTGTCTTACTCTCTATCTCTCTTTTCCCCTCTTTCTCTCTCTCTCTACGCTTTCCCTGTCTCTACCCCTCTCACTTGCCCTCTTCTCTATTTGTCTCTCTTCACTCCATTCCCTCTTCCAGGTTCACCCCATACTCCCTGATTTATACACTCTCCCATCTTGCTCTCCTTTCCCCACTCTCTCTCTCTTCCTCGTTTCTCTTACTCTCACTTTCTAGCTGTGCGCACACACACGCACGCGCACACACACACACACACACACACACACACACACACACACACACACACACACACACACACACACACACACACACACACACACACACACACACACACACACACACACGTTCTCTTTTTTCACTTTCTCGCTCTCTCTCACTCATGGTTTTCCCCCCATTTCTGTCACTTACACTTAACCCCAATCCTGAATGGCAGGTGTTGAGAATAGAGGAAGCACCAGGGGTGAGAGGATGGAGAACACAGTGGAGGAGGAGGAAGAGGAAGAGGAGGAGGAGGGGGAGGAGGAGGAGAAGGAGGAGGAAGAGGAAGAGGAAGAGGAGGAGGAGGAGGAAGAGGAGGAGGAGGAGGAAGAAGAAGAAGAGGAGGAGGAGGAGGAGGAGGAGGAGGAGGAGGAGGAGGATGAGGAAGAGGAGGAGGAAGAGGAGGAGGAAGAGGAGGAGGAGGAGGAAGAGGAGGAGGAGGAGAAGGAGAAGGAGGAGGAAGAGGAGGAGGAAGAGGAGGAGGAGGAGGAGGAGGAAGAGGAGGAAGAGGAGGAAGAGGAGGAGGAGGAAGAGGAGAAGGGAGAGAAGGAGAACGAGAAGGGGGAGGAGGAGGAGAAGGAGAAGGAGGAGGAGTGGGAGAAGGAGGAGGAGGATAATTGTGCTGGGAGTGCTCAATGAACCTCTCCTCTCCTCCCCTCCCCTCCCCTCCCCTCTTATTTCCTCTCCTCTCCTTTCCTCTCCTTATTCTCTTCTCATCAGATCTCTCCTCTCCTCTCTCCTTTCTCTCCTCTACTGTATCTCCTCTATATTCCTCCTTTGTGCTCATTCTCATCTTTTTACATCTCTCCTCTCCTCTCCTCTCCTCTCCTCTCCTCTCCTCTCCTCTCCTCTCCTCTCCTCTCCTCTCCTCTCCTCTCCTCTCCTCTGTCTGTATCTCCTGTTGCTTGTCCTTTATCCTCCAGTATCCCCTAAAGGGGCGTAGGGCGGGTGACATGGGTTAGGTGGGGTGAACTCTATGCAGCAGCATCATGCTATAAATATTTATTTTTTGACAATGACAATAAACTCTTGATTGATTTATTTATTTTAATTTGTATTTATTGGGAGGGAGGGGGGAGGTTATGCCTTCATGATAATGACAGGAAATTAGCTGGGAGAGAGAGATGGGGATGGCTTGGAAAAACGACCTTGGGCTGGGCCTGCATCATGGCTATACCATGGGTGTGGGATGGATCAGATGGAGTAGGTGAGGTGTTGTCAATGCAACTGTGAGGTCCTGTATGCTGCAACATCCCCTGGTAGGTGCATGGGGTGGTCCTCTGTGCTGCAGTATCCTCTACTATAGAGGTGTGGAGTGGGTGAGATGCGGTGTTAGGTGATGTCCTCGGCACAAAAAATATCAATGACCCATTCTGCGTGGAGGACATCAGTGGCCCCTCTATGTGCAATCCACGGTGACAGCAAGAAGGTGAATGCCGTTCGGGGCACAATGACATTTCTGCACACAATTAACAGAGCAGTGCTAAAAATGTCCCATTGACAAGGGGAGGGGCGCGAGTGTTGACATTTTCCTGGGCTTTTTTTGCTTTGCTTTGGCTGTGTCTCTCTGCTTACTCTCTCCTTTTCAATCTGTCTCTCTTTCCCCCTCTCTACACTCCTTTTCTCTTCCTCAGAGAGCTTTGCTTGGAGGCTGACTCTCTGCTCCCTCTCTCTTTTTCAATGTCTGTCCTATCTCTCTCCCTTTCTGTTGCCCTCTCTATCTTCCTTCATTTTTTTCTCTCCCTCAGAGGCCTCACTAACCTCTTCTTCTATACTTCCTTTATGGCCTTCGCCCACTCCTTCCGTCTACACCTCTCTGTTCCCATTTCTCTCGCTTTCTCTGCATCTCTCTCTCTCTCTCTCTCTCTCTCTCTCTCTCTCTCTCTCTCTCTCTCTCTCTCTCTCTTTCTCTCTCTCTCTCGCTCTCTCTCTCTCCATCTCTCTCTCTCTCTACCCCCCATCTCTCTCTCTCCCCCCTTGCCCCCTATCCCCCCCCCGCTCTCATTACTGTCTGCTCTCTCTAAAGGGAACTCTGCAATCCCCGTCCTGTTTCCCTCGCTCTTATCTGTGGGTGGAGGAGATTTACAGCACAGCATATGGTTTGTTATCACAACTGAAGGTGTTCAGCCCACCCCCAAAAAATGCAACGCATATTGAGTCTTGTGAGAAACATAATGTCATTTTTAGTAGTTTTAGTGTTTAAGTTAACACTAAAACACCTTTTTGCATCATTAAATGTTTTGAATTTTCACACAAAAAATGAAATTATGCAATTATCCTTTTAAGAAGGGGACACGTCAGACTTATCAACAACATGAAATTCTGAAGTGGAAACAGCTGGCTTTTATTGACACACCTTCAGCATACAGCACCACTATCGGGCTAGAAATGTGTGTGTGTGTGTGTGTGTGTGTGTGTGTGTGTGTGTGTGTGTGTGTGTGTGTGTGTGTGTGTGTGTGTGTGTGTGTGTGTGTGTGTGTGTGTGTGTGTGTGTGTGTGTGTGTGTGTGTGTGTGTGTGTGTGTGTGTGTGTGTGTGTGTGTGTTTTACATTTACATTACTTATCGCTATGTATCAGACTCTGTCTACTTTTAATTAAAGCTCCTTCTGGTTCGTTATATCCACCTAACTGACATGTCAAAAAACACCTCATGAGAATCTGAATGAAATGTTGAAAATAAACTTGCAAATGAGAACAGTGTGCTGGAGCATTTTTGTTTTCCACTAAAATCTGAATGATTTGTTCGTGGCCTATGCCCAAAGTTGGGCGATAGGCGTAAGTAAGTAAAATCTAAAGGAAATAAGTTCTGAAAGTCTTCTCATGCATGGTTTTCATGCTTGTGCGTTAACACATCATATTCTTACCAATTTCACAGTAATGTTACAATAACACGGCACATTTCAGGAAATCCCGTTTCTCTGTTTTCGCAGAATTGACACCTGTCCCAAGTGTCTCAGTGGATCACGGCGGGGTCAGCGTTTCAGAGAGGGGAGGGATCAAGTCTTACGTTCACACCTGTCAAAGAAGAGGAGACTGAAGTGTCATGGCGTGCACGTCAGGTGTGAGCACGAGGGAGCAGAGTGTGAGGGACAAGGCACATAAGCAGAGGTGACAGCTCTGCCTAACGTCCCCAGAGGCCAACGGGGTAGTGGAGATCTGTCCCGTACATAACCTCACAGTGCAGGGATTCACAGGGAAATACTGGAGAAGTTGCTGGAAAATACGGTAGGAGCTTTTTGCCTTCATGGGTTAGTTTGTTGGGTTGTTAGAAGCCTATCACAAGAAGTAATGGGCAGTTTTTTTGTATGGGTGGGAATCTAGCTAAATAGGAACTGATTCATCTTTGCCAGTGATGCATGGGGATTTGAACAGTCTTGGAGAAGATCTGCGCTCTAAGCAATTTGGTGAATCAGCCAGCAGGCAGTAGACTGACTGACGCAACTGTCTACTCATCACACTTCTGTTTTTTATACAATGCATTGCTGCATTACAAGCTCCTGTATACTGCACATTATATCCTTTTGCATCTATCAAAATGCCTTTCATCAGACAGAGGGCTAGCATGTGGATCGTTTCAATGAGGTATCAATTAATCAATTACTGCAAGCGACCCACAACTATTGTCCCAGTTGCTGTTTCCCTCTGGATCAAGGATTTGTTGGTATACAAAAATATGCTATAATCTATCTATTAACCCATTGATGCCTGATGTTGCGTTGCGCAACATTGGCCCTGGCGCCTGGAGTTGCATTACGCAACATTCAGGCTCATGAGATTTGAGACAAATTTATTAAAAATCTCTATTTGTTTCAGATGAATGAACACATTCTAATGAAAGATGAGGGTCTTAGTGTTTGAATGCAACAATTTTTATGTTATATTTAGGTTTTTAAGTTATAGGCTGAGGGCATAGCAGAGCAGATAAGGTCGAAGATAGTTCACTTTGGTATGCAAGCATAAAAATTGGCACACATGTTCTTTAGAATGCACTCTTTCAACAGAGGGCGTTGTCCACGCAAAAATCCAAGATGGCCGCCATTTTTTCAAGATGGCCACCCTCTCCAATTTTAAATAAGGCCAAAAATAGTTCACTTTTGTATGCAAGCATGGAAATTGGCACACATGCTCATTAGAATATTCTCTTTCCGTAAGGGGTGTTGGCTGCGCAAAAATCCAAGATGGCCGCCATATTTCAAGATGGCCACCTGTTCCACTTGTAAATAAGGCCAAGAACTGTTCACTTAATGATGCAAGCATGCGGTTAGGCACAAGTGTTCATTAGAATGCACTCTTTCACAAAAACATTGGCTATACAAAAAATCAAGATGGCTGCCATTTTTCAAGTCCATCCTCTCCTCTTGTAAATAAGGCTAAGAATACTTAGCTCAATTATGCAAGAAAGAAATAAGGGACACATGTTCATTAGAATCCTCTCTTTCAAAACAGTGTGTTGGCCATGGAAAAAATCCATAATGGCTGCCTCCAAAATGGCTGCTTTTACAAAGGGAAACCATTGGAATCCAGGTATAATGCTGTACTGGTAACACCACCCACTTCACCTCTAATTGAGTTGACTGTGGTCAAAAGGTTTGACCAGGTGAACTGTAATGGTTTTGAGAGTGTCCTGACCAAGTTAGAGCAGATTTATTTTTTGGTTGTTCAGATATCTACACCATACTTGGTTATGTAAAGTTTACAATATTTAAAAAAAGACCTGAAACACTTGGCTCACCAAAAAAACCCATCTGTCTGAATGAGATGCATATTCCCCAAGAGGAAGCCAATTGCCACATATTTGTCCGTGCCAATGGCAATTTCCCCCACTCAGCAAAGCATACATGTGCTGCAACTGTGGCTGATGTGTGCTCAAAGCCAAAGCCTTTGATTAATTGACATTCACCACCTTTACAGGACTACTGGCCAAGAGAAGGTCAAAGGCATGTTGTTCTTTAATGCTTTCACGTGATCTTACCCTTCAAAACCACTGATACATTTTTTTTAAAGAAAAGGAGACAGCATAGCAGACTTGGGCAGCCTTCTTAGAAAACTAAGACTATATGAAGAAATTCCTCAAACAATAGTAGAACTGATACATCACACTAAACATGCAACAAATCAAGCTGGCTGACTGAATATGGGAGAAGATTGATGAAGAATGGAGAGGGCAACCATTGCAATGAGTTGTGAATGGTTTGCTAAGTGTAGAAAGTGTGAATGCTAGAGGCTTGATCTTACATGCTAGTGAAATTGCAAATGTGAAGTGTAACTCTAGGACCTGCCTGGTCCTTATATCCCATCTCACAACTTTATATCCCATCTTTGTCAAGATTTTCTCAAAAACAACCGACCTATGTTTTTTTCCGTGGAAGTAACTACTTAAAAGCACGCAATATTAGGAATTATTAGTTGAAAGGATAGCCATCTTGAAAAATCTCAGCCATCTTGGATTTTCCTGTGGTCACTGTCCTTATTTCAAAGAGTGGATTCTAATGAACATGTGTTCCAAATTTCATCCTTGCGTAAGGCGAACTATTATTCGCCTTACAACTTAAAGGGGAAAGTGGGGCTATCTTGAACAATGGTGGCCATCTTAGATTTCCCTTTGGTTAACACCCCTTTTCGGAAGAGTGGATTCCAATGAACATTTGTGCCAGATTTCATGATCATATCGTTAAGTGAAGTATTCTTGGTCTTATTTATGTGGAAAGGGCAGCCATCTTGAAAATGGTGGCCATCTTGGATTTTACTGAAACCAATGCCTGTCTTTCAAAACATTGATTATTGTTGACATTTGTGTCAAATCTCAAGCTCTCATCATTAAGTAAACTATTCCTGTCCCTATTTGTAAGTAGAGGGTGGCCATCTTGAAAAATGTCGGTCATCTTGGATTTCTAGGTGGACAACGGCAAATTTTGAAAGAGTGCATACTAATGAACATTTGTGCCAAATTTCATGCTTGCATACCAAAGTGAACTATTCTGTTGTATCTGGGCAGTTAACCGTAGCAGCTTTTCTTAAAAAGGGCTCAGGCATTCAGCACCCTTTTTTGCAGATGCCTTAGGCGCCAATGGGTTAATGAATGCACAGGTGACTTTTTGGAAGTGTCTTGTTTTTCTCTCTCTCACACACACACACACCACGCACACACACACACACACACACATACACAGAGAGAGAAACAGAGACAGACACACAGACACTTGAATCACTTTTTCTGCAGCTCCACCATTCTCTCCACTTGTCCTCTATTGATCTCCTCTCTTCCTTTACAGGTAACGAGGAGAAAGTCGAATGGGAACACATCAGGACCATCTTTACCCGTCACAGAGGGAGGGAGCAACGCACAAGACTGTCAGGCTAAACAGTAGACATGGAGAGGAGAGGAGAGGAGAGGAGAGGAGAGGAGAGGAGAGGAGAGGAGAGGAGAGGAGAGGAGAGGAGAGGAGAGACATGGCTTCTGTAACCACACACCTTTATCATTAGCTATAAAACACATTGCTGCAGAGCCTCCCATGTGTTTGCTAGTCTCAGAGCAGCGTTATCTGGGAGTGTCTGGGAGTGTGAACTGGTAAAAAAAAAGACCAGTAGATGCAATAGATGCAATAGACTGGGCTTCACTGTCTGGCAGAGATAAAAATGACTACTTGGCTTTCACTTCATGCAAAAAAGAACACCTACTCCCCATATGTGATTCCTCTGCTTTGGCCAGATGCTCTGAGTACTTTAACCTGACTCTCGCCTTCACCTTTTTCTTCACAGTATCACCTGGTTATCTCTAACTGACACGTTTTCAAATGATGCTCCCCATCAAAGATCCTTGCACATGATTGGATAAACAACCCGTCCTCATCTTTACTGACATGCCACTTCAGCCACTCACACTGGACTCAACCCATAATGCAGCTGAGAATGAAAGGATGAAGACGACCCATAATGCTATGTGTCAATTTACATGAAAGAAACATTGTCCGGAAAATGACATTGAAGCGGTCGCCTTCCATCTTTAGTCTTGATGAAATTGGAGCTTGTGGATTTTTTTTTTCACTTCATGGCGTTAGCCAAGTCCTGGATGTAGTTTATGCGAGGAGACCTCGTGAGAGGGACACAGACAGAGTTGTATAAAGTACAAGTACTCTTACAGATGTAATAACAACACTAGTAGTATGATGTTACATGGTTTCAACTTTGTAATATCGTACTACTTGTGTTGTCATTACATCTGTAAGAGAACTTCTACTTCTACTTTATACAACTCTGGACACAGACATAGAGAGACTTTCAGAGAGGCACATTTCAGTCTCATGAGGTTTTGGTGTGTACAGCAGTGACCCCTCTAACCCCCAAGAGGGGCAGCAGAAGGCTGGAGCAGCTGTTTTAGCCCCATACACAGCTGGCATGACACCCCCACCCCCTTCTGACGGTTACACCCCCCCCCCCCATCTCCCGTGAGACTGCATCAGTATCATACATTTCCACCTGCACCTCACATTGGGCAGTGGAGCACTCAATCCAGCCCGCTAAATTTCCTCCCTGTCCAACAGGAAGGGCTGCACACGCAGGAGTGTGTTGGCCTGGAAAAAACATTTGAATGAACTGGACTCTCTTCCATGTCTGGAAATTCTTCACCATACTAGGCTCCTCTTTGCGACCTACTATAAATGGTGACATTAATAAACCTAAACCCTCACAGGGCGTTGTGGAGCACCAGTCAACATGCAAAGGCGTAGTGCACAAATGAGTCCAAAAGTTCAAAGGTTCAAAAAGTTCAAAATGCAGGCTCTGATTCTGCAGAGGACTGACATCATGTGTTATCTTACTTAGTTGTATGAGGCCATGTTGCTTCATGAGTAGAACTGCAGAGGACTGACATAGCCTTAACTCTGCCCCTCAGTGTGTTGCTATTGTGCACATATGCTCTCTCTCACTCTATTTGGACATCATAAACAAGCTATTAAGCGAAATGCCATGGCTTGTCAATAGCAGTGGCAGGTATTGAAACAAAAAGGTTAAAAGCTTAATATATTCTGGTCACATTCGCCTGACTTTGATCCTCTCGCGTACACTTTCACATGATGAACTGAGAAACGCAGCATATGGAATGTGACATTAATTCATGCAGTATGTTAAATTTTAAATGATTCCTTTGGTTTCATGGTGATTACTCCCCAGCATATGAATGGGCTTCTATACATGGCCTGAATTCACCACACTGGAGTTTTGTGCTATACAGCACAGCAGATCACCTTTTCCACAATGCACACCAGAGGTCTACAGAGGATGTGCAGAGTAATGAGTCCTTGAGATGTGGATTAAGAACTTTCACACCAAATTCAGTTCATTGTGCTTCCAAAAACTCATTGTATTACGTGACATTGTTTTAATACTCTCTGACCTGCTAAAAAAGTTTGATGATTACGGTTCTACTGTCTCTCAAGTAAACGTGATCTAAATTTCATGACACAGTAATCCCCCATTGTCCCTGACGTTCAATGCAGACACATAATTGGCCAACATTATTCGATGTCCACCCCGTGGGATCCCTCTACAGTGCCCACAGGGCACGAGTTAGTTTTGAGTTACATTTCCCACAATCCATCTGTCTAGTGGTTTTAGGTACATATATGACTTATAGATGATTATTTGTGTTCCATAAGAGAGAGCTGGGAAGGATGGTTTGGAGTTGACAAATTGACTGGGGGGAGATTGAGAGTCAAACGAGCAGTGGCTCAAGAGAAAACTGAGTTTTGGAGAACACCCTGGGGTCACACCTCGGGCAACTACCACTCCTCGGCACACTGATGTGTGCGTGTGTCCGTGAGTGTGTGTTTATACGTGTCTGCCCAATGTTGCCTGAGTAACACACCTCCGCGCAGGAAAGACTGCTGGTGTGATTTGAGAGATGGAGAGAGAAAATTGGGATACCACCTATGTAACCGGTGGTTATCCTGAACTTTTATTCTGACGGGGTAACGACGCTCCCCTTTTCCTTCCGGTGGGTAGCGTATATCATTCCGGTGGTAACTAGCTAGCAAAGAGGCTATGTTTTTGATGCTGCAGAGTGTAGCGTGGGGTACACCGCTCTCTCTCTGGTTGAGCCATCGTACAGGAAAGGTAGGCGTCCTTCTCGGTTGGCTTATTGCTCTTTTTGGTGTATTGTAATGTACTTAGTTGTTGGTTACTGACACCATTTAACTTAATTGTAGCCCTGTCCATCGGCGGCTGGCGTGGCGTCGGCTGCTGTTCTGGGATGGTGTGCTGAGCTGGGCAAACTCAAGGTAAAAGATGCGTTCTGTACGCTTCTCTCGTGTTTGCGAACGTAGTCTCTATGTGACTGATGTAGTGTTACTCTATCACAGTGTCGCTGGTGATGTTCTTCCACTTTGTGTCCTGTGTGGTTGACTACTTGCATGCCGCTTCGAGAGAACCAGAGGTAATGCCGGCATTTTCTGTAAGAGTTTCGACGCTTAGCACTTGACTTGTGTAGGGAGTTGTGTGGGGTGGGAGTGGGGGTGCTCCGCAGGTGTGATGGCGGGACTGGCAGCGTGGTGCCTTTGATATCGCGCTGTGGTGTCGTGGTTGCACCTGTGGGAGCGCCCACATTTCCACAATACACAACTCCTGTTGAATCGAGTTATAAATGCCGTGCCTAATGGTAACTTTCTCGTTAAATGTACATAGGAGGAGATGGTGCCTTCGACTACACTGATGCAGTGTCACTAGAGAAGGGGGGCATCACTGTTCTTTTCCCAACCTTTTGTTTTGTTTTGTCCTATTGTGTGAGTGATTAATCCTGTGCAACCTTTTCATTTTGACGTCCAAGACGAAGGGGCTTGTGTAAGTTTCACTCTAACATCCGAGACGAAGGGGCTCGTGTAAGTTTCTACTTAGTAACCGCCAAGACGGAGCTTGTGTATATGATTAGGGTATGAACACTTAAGTATTACTGGGAGACGTATCTTAAATCTCAGACTCCTTTTGGAACCTATACTTGCTGTAGGGGGAGACCAAAGACGTGTGTCTAACAGGCTTGTGTGTGTGTGTGGTGACCATTACAAATCTTGCCCTTTTGGCAGTTTTTCTTTTTTACAATTTGATTTACTAACTTGTTTGCCGTGATTTTTGTTATTTGGTCTACCTCTCGTGCAACTAGCACATTTGCACAATTTTGTAGCCTATATTGAGATGACGTGCCTAAGGATACTGTTAAAGTTCATATTCTGATTTGATGTTTGACTGAGCCCGTGAGGCATATTTCCAGATACAGAGACTCATTACGAAAAGAAAGAAAATAAAAAGAACTCTGAATTGTATGACAGTTGTATCTCTTGTTATTCAGTAACCTGTTGCGGGGAAAGTCAAATCAAGTGTTTGATGGTTGGGTTCTCTCACCCTAACAAATGAGAGTGGCGTAGTCACTAAACATCTTAAAAACATCTAAAAATATAAAAAATATTACGGTAAAGAGATAACGCAGGCCACATTTGGCAGTAGTCGGCAAAGGATAACTAAGTGGATACAGCTGTCTACAATTGTTAGTGGTGGGTTTTGTATGCATTTGGTTTTGTTTTGTTGGGAAAAGAACAGTGATTACCCCCAGCCAGCGGAGGGCCCCACCGACGAGATCACCGGCAGGGGTGCTGGCATAGCCGACGGCCAAGCTGCGAGAGAAGCATGGAAGGACTGTCTGAGTTGAAGCAGATGGCAGCGCATCAGCAAGGGCAGCTGCATGTGCTGTCAAGGTGGCTGGGCATTTCCCAGCAACCTCAACCTCAACCGGAGTCGCAGGAGGCTAGCTTCACGTGGGAGAGCCAGCATCTGGGGCACCTGGTGAGAGACCGTGATGGGCAACGGGTCTCTGTGGGTGCGCAGCGGCAGCCCTCGCCGACAGCCCACTCAGGGGGCAATGGGCAGGCCTCCAAACGCAGACTGTCATTTAGTGGACCGGAGAGTAACCGTCCAAGAAGAACGTCCATGTCGCATGAGGCTGGCTTCACGTGGGGGAGCCAGCATCTGGGGCACCCAGTGAGAGACCGTGATGGGCAACGGGCCTCTGTGGGTGCGCAGCAGCAGCCTTTGCCGACAGCCCACTCAGGGGGCAATGGGCAACGGGGCTCTGTGGGTGCGCAGCGGCAGCCTTCGCCGACAGCCCACTCAGGGGGCAATGGGCAGGCCTCCAACCGCAGACTGTCATGTAGTGGACTGGAGAGTAACCGTCCAAGAAGAACGTCCATGTCCATCCAGCCTGGCGTGACTCCATCCTGGATCATAATGCAGTGTCTGTGTATGATTATGTGCATGTGTACTTTGTTGATGGTTAATGTGCTGGGGGGCCTCTAGTGTGCGTGTGGTTGCGCTCGTTGGATGCGCGTGCGATGCGCGTGCTGGTGTGTGTGTGTGTGCGTGCGTGCGTGCGTGCTGTGTGTGTGTGTGTGCGTGCGTGCGTGCTTGTTGGGTGTGTGTGTGCGTGCGCGCTTGTTGGGTGTGTGCGGGGATGTGTGCGAGTGCGGAGTGTCACCGGGACGGTGACCTTTTAAAGTGGGGGTGTATGTAACCGGTGGTTATCCTGAACTTTTATTCTGACGGGGTAACGACGCTCCCCTTTTCCTTCCGGTGGGTAGCGTATATCATTCCGGTGGTAACTAGCTAGCAAAGAGGCTATGTTTTTGATGCTGCAGAGTGTAGCGTGGGGTACACCGCTCTCTCTCTGGTTGAGCCATCGTACAGGAAAGGTAGGCGTCCTTCTCGGTTGGCTTATTGCTCTTTTTGGTGCATTGTAATGTACTTAGTTGTTGGTTACTGACACCATTTAACTTAATTGTAGCCCTGTCCATCGGCGGCTGGCGTGGCGTCGGCTGCTGTTCTGGGATGGTGTGCTGAGCTGGGCAAACTCAAGGTAAAAGATGCGTTCTGTACGCTTCTCTCGTGTTTGCGAACGTAGTCTCTATTGTGACTGATGTAGTGTTACTCTATCACAGTGTCGCTGGTGATGTTCTTCCACTTTGTGTCCTGTGTGGTTGACTACTTGCATGCCGCTTCGAGAGAACCAGAGGTAATGCCGGCATTTTCTGTAAGAGTTTCGACGCTTAGCACTTGACTTGTGTAGGGAGTTGTGTGGGGTGGGAGTGGGGGTGCTCCGCAGGTGTGATGGCGGGACTGGCAGCGTGGTGCCTTTGATATCGCGCTGTGGTGTCGTGGTTGCACCTGTGGGAGCGCCCACATTTCCACAATACACAACTCCTGTTGAATCGAGTTATAAATGCCGTGCCTAATGGTAACTTTCTCGTTAAATGTACATAGGAGGAGATGGTGCCTTCGACTACACTGATGCAGTGTCACTAGAGAAGGGGGGCATCACTGTTCTTTTCCCAACCTTTTGTTTTGTTTTGTCCTATTGTGTGAGTGATTAATCCTGTGCAACCTTTTCATTTTGACGTCCAAGACGAAGGGGCTTGTGTAAGTTTCACTCTAACATCCGAGACGAAGGGGCTCGTGTAAGTTTCTACTTAGTAACCGCCAAGACGGAGCTTGTGTATATGATTAGGGTATGAACACTTAAGTATTACTGGGAGACGTATCTTAAATCTCAGACTCCTTTTGGAACCTATACTTGCTGTAGGGGGAGACCAAAGACGTGTGTCTAACAGGCTTGTGTGTGTGTGTGGTGACCATTACAAATCTTGCCCTTTTGGCAGTTTTTCTTTTTTACAATTTGATTTACTAACTTGTTTGCCGTGATTTTTGTTATTTGGTCTACCTCTCGTGCAACTAGCACATTTGCACAATTTTGTAGCCTATATTGAGATGACGTGCCTAAGGATACTGTTAAAGTTCATATTCTGATTTGATGTTTGACTGAGCCCGTGAGGCATATTTCCAGATACAGAGACTCATTACGAAAAGAAAGAAAATAAAAAGAACTCTGAATTGTATGACAGTTGTATCTCTTGTTATTCAGTAACCTGTTGCGGGGAAAGTCAAATCAAGTGTTTGATGGTTGGGTTCTCTCACCCTAACAAATGAGAGTGGCGTAGTCACTAAACATCTTAAAAACATCTAAAAATATAAAAAATATTACGGTAAAGAGATAACGCAGGCCACACCAACAACATAGAAAAGTAAATAAATGGTACAAACATCCAAATAATGGTGATGTTGGAAGGGGAAGGGTTACAACGATAGCAAAGCAAACAGAGCTTAACAGAGAAGGAGGGGCAGAAAATGGAGTGAAAGGGAGAAAAAAGGAGGATGTGACAGTGATACAGTGATAGACAGAGACAGAGAGGGAGAGAGAGAGAGGGAGAGAGAGAATAACTCCCCTCTCTTTCATTGCTGATATAGGGCCATTGCCGGCCTCTCCTCCACTGAGAGCTGTTGGCTTGCTGCCGTAAGTGGCAGACAAGGACCCCTGCACAGATAAGAGTCAGGATGGAGGGATAGCGCATCACAGCGTCGCATCCCATCCCATTCCATCGCCGACTGCAGCTGCTGGAGACGGATGTCATGACAACAGTGAGGCGGAGGAAGGGGGGGTACCAATACCAGGCGGAGAGAGGCTTGGCTGATAGGGGTGAGTAGGGTTACAGCATCTCCCACCAGCCAGCCAGCCAGCTCTCCCACTGAGAGCAGAGTCTTTTGCTTTATCAGCCAAGCGCAGCTCAGAATATATATGCACCTGGGTCTTTATGCAAATGGGCCTCAGTCTGTGTGTGTGTGTGTGTGTGTGTGTGTGTGTGTGTGTGTGTGTGCGTGTGTGTGTGTGTGTGCGTGTGCGTGTGTGTGTGCGTGTGCGTGTGCGCGCGCGCGAGCACGCACTTGTGTGTGTCTGGATCACATATTCTTAGCTGCATTTGATGCCGTGTTGAGCGCTTGTGATTAGTGTTGCATATATTTTTGGGGTCAGACACACTGCAAGAGGCCATGCCTTCCTGTTCTAAAACATCCCCATTGAAGAGCAAGGGCACTGTAAACCATACATATTCATCAGCTGAAATCAAAGCCACACGGCACTATCTCTCTCCAGTCCCATAAAGACAGTCAGGTCTTCCTGATTCAGTAGGCCTATGTGTCTGTGATGTGGGACATTGTGGGAAACTCTATGGATGAGAGAGACTGTATCTTTTCATGATGGTAGATCAGACTAAGAAATGAGACAACTCTGTTACCATCTCATGTGTTTCTGCCAAATTGCCAAAGTGCTTTGAGCGGCATGTGTCATGAATTGTGTAAATACGTACTGTCTTCCATACAACAGGTCTATTAGGTTACACTTTAGAGAACTCTTCATTATCTTTTTTTACCCTCTGTCCTGTTTTGGCCCAAACTACCATTATATCCACAGACAATAGGACACTCTACCTCCTTAAAATGACATTTCCTTTGGATGTTAGCTGGGTTGTTGCGGTCACTGTAACTACTGTACAGTATGTGCAAAAAACATCACAGAATTTTTTTCCACCTTGTTTTCTCTTCAACACTTCTATTAACTTTTCACAATGCACGTATCATATCTTTTAACAAATCCAATTTCACTTCATGTGCCCTCAAGCACGAAAATCACCAAATAAGCATCTTTATTGACGGAGCCATTACACAGCTGCAACTATTTGATTGGCGCTCGATACTCACACTTGCTGAAAAGAGATATGATGGAACCACATGCTGCGTTAGTCATCTTAAGTAGGTCTACAGTACTGTACCATTACACAGTCATGTTGAGGTCAATGGAGCTGTTTTGTGAAATATGGGTGATTTCCATTTGAAAGATTTTGGAGAGTGTGGCTAAGCAAGGTCTGTTTGGCATGTCTAGCTGTGGCTCTGTAGCAGGATTGGGGAACTTTTCTCTCGAGGGCCGCTGTCTTATCCGGACCCCGATATAATTTTAATGTGTTGTAGTTTCACATGAAATATGACAGGTTTTGTAAAGAAATCTTAGAAATTACATTTAATTACGTTTAATTACATCTTACAATTAAGTTATATTTTCAGGGGATCTTCAATATAGGCCAATACAGGGGGAAATCCTTGTGTGTGTACATAGTACGACTCTTGGGGGACTTACAATTTGAAGTGGCCCCTCAAATGATAACAGTTTCCCACCCATGCTTTATAGCAGAGGTTCTCAAACTTTTTACATACTTTCCCCCCTTCACAGGGTCTGAATTCTNCCGAGCCCCCCCCACCCCCACCCCCCCCGGCAGTACACAGTAGTACTCGCGCAGACTGATTTTGCAATCACTGCACAGAATCAAAGGAAAGGGAAAGGTGATTGGTGATATTAAACAAAGAGGGACTGCAGTTGAATACAGATGTGTGTTCATTTCCTATGCTTTTCAAATTCATGACAATTAATAATATAATGTTGGTGAGGGCTTTAAACTTATTGACTTATTGGCGAGACAGGAAATCATTTCCTTGGGGGGAAAAACCCCAAAATCAGATGTCACAGGCCCCCCATGAGAGGCCTCCGCGCCCCCCCAGGGGGGCTTACGCCCCACTTTGAGAAACACTGCTTTATAGCATCCACGCAGCTATGGTGGTACATTTGTTCAAAAGAACAAATCCAGGGGAAATTACTTATGTCACATTCCCAGGGTGATGGTAGAGTGGGCATGGCCCGAGAAACGAACAGGGGGTACAAAGGGGCAGTTGTCCTGGGCCCCAGGGGAGACAGACTCAGAGGGGTGGTGGCAGAATTTCGTTCTCAACACATTGTATGTATTGGGCCATTTAAGATGACTTTGTCCCTGGCACAGTGTGTGTGTGTGTGTGTGTGTGTAGGATGTTGCCCGGAGTATCTATTGTAACTATGTTGCTCATTGAAACTATGCTGTCTTTTGCCAATTTTGGTCTTTTCATGAATATTTGCTAAATAATGAACTAGTATTTACTAGTATGACCACAGTTTACAGTATGTTTTGCAGCTGAAAAGATTTCTGGAAATTCAAAATGGCGGACAATGGAGAAGATCCCCTTTTTCATGTATGAAAAATATTATTTTCTCTAAAAATAAGGGAGGTCCGAACCTCGCTTACCTCATATGTGGCTACGGCCATGCTTTGGCGGCCAGAAGCCATCAGCTTCATTCTCAGGTTGTCTGAAGAGTTCCTTCTCATGCCCTCTAATCTCTCTCTCTCTCTCTCTCTCTCTCTCTCTCTCTCTCTCTCTCTCTCTCCTGTCTGTCTATCTGTGTGTCCTCTCATCCCCTCTATTTTCTTACATTCTCCATCTGTCTGTGTCATCCTCTCTCTCTCTTCTTTTCTCTCTCTCTCTCATATCCCCTAATTTCTCACTCTCTCTCTCTCTCCATCTGTCTGTCTGTCGCACCTCTTCTCTCTCACACGCTCTTCTCTCCCTCTCTCCCTGTCTTCTCTGTTTTCTAATTACCTGAGTGGGCCTAGCTCTGTGCCGCTGTGCTGTCAGGTTGCACTGCTCAGCAGAAGGCCATGTATTATCGCAGACAGCTAGTCTCCACACCACTGCTGATACACATACACACACATGCATGCACACACACACACACACACACACACGCACGGGCACATACTAAAGTACATGTCTTCACCTGACTGATTTACTGTCTGGTCTAAATGTCCCATGTCTGGTTCATTTCACAGAACTGAGCAGACTCTGCTTTTGACTCCGGAGAGCACAGAGAGAGAGAGAGAGAGAGAGAGAGAGAGAGAGAGAGAGAGAGAGAGAGAGAGAGAGAGAGAGAGAGAGAGAGCTCAATACAGTGACAAAGGGGGACTGAAACAGTGTGAAGCGACTGAACAATTGGAGAGGTAGTGGCTCTGACATGCCTAGGGGAATAGTATATGCATTTGGAGAGTACACATGTGGAGAGTGATGAGTGGCACTGTCAGCTTGGGCTCAGAGTGACAATGTGATACTGTAATGTCTGTCATATTGAAGCATCACCAAAATACCACCCAAACAAACAACACCAATAGCCTACTATATCTACACTTTAAACGAGACAGACACTGGCACAAAAAGTTAGGAAAGTCAATTTTTTTGTTGAAGGGTAGCACTGTAAACCCACTGCTTTATTTACGTGATGGGAGTTATTCTGTGAATTCCTATCCATGCTATTTAATAAAACACATTATTTACATTCAATATTCTCTCTGGATCCCCATGGCAACAGACAGAGCGAAGCCATCTGCAAACACCTCTACTGCTGCCCCCCTCTGCCCTGACAGAGTAGATGGGGCTGTAACCAGACTTGACCACCAGCCAGGGAGAATACATGATTTCAACCAACAGATGGAGAGAGAGAGAGGTAATGGGTAGAGTCTTTGTCATAACAGTGATGCATTTCTCAAAACCAGGGTTGCCAGATGATTGATTATTGACTGATTATTGACTGATGAGAAAAAATGAATGACTGACAAAAAAGCTCAAAACTTGCCTTGACGCACTAAAACCTGCCCAATTTGAACTATATTCTATTGATTTTATGGCCACATTTATGGCCATGCGCCTGTTACCCACAGACGGTCATCCTAAGCTGTCCAATTGGGAAGATCACAACGGGCCAATCTGCCAAAACTGCTCAAAAAATGTATTTGCAATTTCCCATTGGCAACTATACCCAAGTTACTAACTGGTTAGCAATACGCTTTCAAGAAACACAGTGAAGAATTAATGTTTCCAAAATTGTGGTTTATGGCTGTGGACTTGTAGCAGTATACAAAGCAGCGTTTCCTGTGTTGCAGTGTTGCTGCAAACCACTGAATATGAACCGTCTTAGTATTAGTTTAATGGAATCTGCAGTTTACCAACAGACTCTGCATAATGTAGATTACATTATTTATGGAGTCAAGACAAAGTAGGACTACCAGTTTGTCACGTATGTCTGCAACATGTGGCCACAGTTGCATTCCTTCTTTTACGAGCCACAGATATGGCGGTGTAACAGAGGCCAACTAGCAGAGTGTGGCATGGAACAATAAACCTTCATCCCAAAGACAGTATGGGGAGCACTGAAATATCGAACTGGTCCTTTAGCTCAGCTGCATCGTGCTGTGCCTCCCATGCCCAAACTGGAGCGTTGACTAGGAGGTGGCAGGTTCAAGCCCTGAGTGGTGGACTGCACTGGAACACCTCAGTTAAACATCAGCAGTCAGCAGCACTTGTAGCTTCTTGCTCCTGTGATGTGATGTCTGTCACTGTTTGATGATGTCATTACTCATCCACAGGCCCACTGGATTGGAACCAAAGGGTGAAAAAATGAACAGAGCATATCTGAAAAAGAGATGACAACAATTCAAGATTACCTCACATCCATGAAAAGTGTATACACCATTTGCTGTGCACATTAACTGGTAATCATTGGCGTAGCCTACCGGGGTATAATAGGTTTTGGCTGAGTAGTGCTACTTCAACTTGTGATAGCGTATGTTGAGGGCCAGCAATTTCCCATACGAAGCTTATGAGTGTCAGAAAAAAGATTAATCCATTTGAGGTAATCAGTTAGAGCTGACATACCAGCAGTGTGCAAACTGGATATAGAAATTGGTTTGGGCTTGTCAATTTGACTTTGGCTTTCACACACAAAAACAAATAAACACACACACAGGCACACACGCACGCACACACATGCACGCACGCACGCACGCACGCACGCACGCACACACGCACATTCACATTTAGCCTGCATGTTTTCTGGTAGCTTTTAGCACCGTGTCCCTGTTTTTCCTGTTCTGTCATCGTGCCGAGAAAACATAATTAGGAAGCCTATTTGGAGGATGATGACATGCTAATGTAATGTGTGTGTGTGTGTGTGTGTGTGTGTGTGTGTGTGTGTGTGTGTGTGTGTGTGTGTGTGTGTGTGTGTGTGTGTGTGTGTGTGTGTGTGTGTGTGTGTGTGTGTGTGTGTGTGTGTGTGCCCGTATGTGTGTCCGTGTGTGTGTGTGTGTGTGCGGGCGCGCACACGCGTGTGTGTGTTTATTTTTTTTCACTGGCCGCCATATTCAGTGGTAGGTCATGATTACAGCCTAGTAATGAATAAAATGAAAACCTGTTCAAAATATGGTCTGTAATTTCAGCAGGGTAGGCTACACACACAAAAGCACCACAGTACATCTAGTGTTGACTTTCACTGGTGGCATCCCATATGGCGGGTGGGGAGGAGATACAACAGGAGGGGTGAGGAAATGGCATGGGAGAGAGAGAGAGAGAGAGAGAGAGAGAGAGAGAGAGAGAGAGAGAGAGAGAGAGAGAGAGAGAGAGAGAGAGAGAGAGAGAGAGGGTGCTGTTGTTCTTTTGGCCCTAGTTGAGAGTGATCTCTCCCCTGAGCAAGGCATGCTGTCATTTCTGAAACTGGCACACAAACACACACACACACACGCACACACGCACACAGAGCTGAGTTCCTGCATGCCTTAGCAGATCAACACATTGGCAAGGGAAGGGATAACCAGGGAAAAGACATCACATTGACTCCCCACTTGGACCCTACCAGCTCCAGTGAGAAAGGATTGGCCAAGTCCAAGGGATGGTAGGGTGACACCATCACGAAACCCTGCCCTCAACAACATCTCAAAAATTGCTATAAACATGTTAAAATAGTTAGCAACATGCTAAAAGTCTTGAACATGTTATTTCCACACTGTGTCC
>NC_085869.1:30500710-30533210 GCF_034702125.1 Engraulis encrasicolus | reverse complement strand
TGCCGTGCTGCAGCCTATACATGATTTCACTCTAAATACCGTATATGTATAGTATAGATATTTTTCTTCCTGTGCACAGTGCTGTTGCATAAGCTCCACTGTGTCCATGCACTCCCACACACAACATTCAGCACCATTAGTATCATTAGTATTAGTGGTGAAGAGGTGAAGAGCAAGGTGTGTGGAACTCTGCTGTGTGGAAAGGGTTAACGGTTCATAACCTTGTTCGTGAAAGTGATCAATTCAGTCAACGTCAGTTATTTTATAACAGACGTTTGCATGCATTTAATCTAGAACTGCCTCTCAACGTTTTTGAATAAACACCCCCTTGACCTCATCATAAGCCTGAAAACGCCCCCCTTAGAATTTAAAAAATAAAATGGACTAATGCCTCCTAATCCTCCTCTCAGATGAATCCTTCTCAACACCCAACGTCCCCTGCCAATGGTAGACAATGGAATATGTGGAATACATGAGCTGTGTTTCTATTGGTTCTGTTTTCTACTGTATTCGAAGTACTGAACACAATACTGCACCTACTGTGTTGAAACAGCTGAAAAGTTCCTCTAGAGTTCAATATCAATAATGATCATAACCAGTGTATTATTACTGCAGGAATGTCAGACAATGAAAGTCAACGTCTCTCAATACCTGACAGAGATGCATCAGCCTTATCCCTATCTGATAGTATGAATGCACAACATAGAATGACACTGACACGTCCATAATATAGCCAATTTTTTTTATGAAAATTGTCAGAGATTCATCAGCATCTTTGACACCTTATCAATTTTGCACTTGTGATGATGATATCTCATTCAAAAGTCAGCATGACCTTGATTCTGTGTATTTTCAATATCTTCAGGATCACACCAGAATGATGGCATGTAACCTTGACCTCAAAACAGGATTGAATGACAACCCTGCCTTTTTGACCATGCGGACGGCTCTGGCAAAAGATGCCTTGTCTCAGTGGTGGGCGATCCTGGCTAAATGAAAGTTAAATGAATGAGAAAACCTGACAGACCTGACAGAATACCTGACCTTAGCACTGTCCAATAGAGCATGGGGTTCCCAAACTTTACCATGACACGACCCCCTATACCAGTAGATTCCAACAAAGGACCCCCTGACACGGGCTGTGCTACACTACACACTACACTACACTAAATGGAGTTGGTGCATCACAAAACCCACCCAAAGACATCAGGAAACATAATAAATATAGGCCTCTACATCATCCACCAACGCAATAGTTGATTAGTATAATACAGTTCTTAATGGGAATATTGCTCAGCTTATTTTTGGTTTGTTTACCCTATTTTAGATATTTATAATATTTAATTATTTATTTTGATTTCCTATACTTTTCCTGCCAATTTACTGCAGCCCCCTAGCACCCCCTCATGGCTTCCCAGTGGCCCTCAGCCTTCTCTTTGAAATCCACTGCGATAGAGACACTGATCAAGCACTGTCTCCCATAACCTTGCCGCAAATTTGTTTCCCCTCTTTATTTCATCCACAGGAGATTTAGCTTTTCAGAAGACAACCCAGTCCAAAGATTTGTGTGAGATTCGTTTTAAACTGGTAGGGTTTTATGTACTTCATTCGGAGTTCAGGAGAGAAAGACACCTCTGGGTCTGCTCAGCTCCAGTCCAGATTCGGATCGGTATGTGTCGGCACTGAGAAGCTTTGCCGGACAGCTGCCTCGCTACCTGCTTGTTCTGACCCTGTCGGAGGGTAACTGACACATGGACAGGCCTGATAGGCAGCAGCACAGGCTGCACTCTTGCTAGTGTCAGATGCAATCCAGTCCATCCCACTCTGGCCAACTCAGCTTGAACCTTCAGTGCAGGCTTTTTGTTCCAAGTGTAACCGAGGTTATCTGTGCTAGTTCGCCACTCGGGGCTTGAACCCGCAACCAGTCAACGCTCCAGATCGGGCATGGGAGACACGGCACGATACCACTGAGCCACAATACTGTATGAGGCTTCGGGAGGTATAGGTGTGCTGACGTTCCACTCGAAACTCTGCTAGTTGGTATCTGTTACACTCAGTGCTTAATTTGTCAAGTGGGAGGTCCCGGAGCACAGAGGATGGGTGGCTCCCCCAGGAGGGGGGGTCTGTGATGTCTTCCCCTGAGGTTCCATCCAAGGTTCCGGAGCTCTCATCTGAGGTTCCGGATCTAGCTCCCCCTTGCTCCCCCTCAAATTAAGCACTGGTTACACTCACCCCTGCTAAACCTCACTCCCATTCGGGTCAAGGCATCAGTGTAACTGAGGTCATCTGCGCTAGTTTGCCACTTGGGGCCTACCAGTCAATGCTCCAGTTTGTGCATGGGAGGCACAGCACGATGCCGCTGTCGTGTATATATGTATCTGGCTTAATATGTACATAGTCTTAGATTCTCCTGTCTCAGCACTCTCTGCCTCTACTGGACCATAGACAGCTCTGATGGACAGCAGAACCCGCTGAACTCTTGTTAGTGCTGGGCAGTGTCAGATGCAATACAATCCATCTAACTCTGGCCGACTCAGCTTGGACCTTCATTACATTACACTTAGCTGACGCTTTTATCCAAAGCAAGTTATTTACAGGGTATTGGTAACAGTCCCTGGAGCAGCATGGGGATAGGTGCCTTCAGGCATGGAGTGAAGTAAGGAGTGTAAGGGTGAGAGTCAAACAAACAAACCTCTGATCTTAAGTTGCTGAACCGCATCATAGTTGATTTGCATAATATTGGCTGGAGTTCAACTACAAACTGTTGCTCGAGTCGCACAAATCGCCTCTCACCCAAATCGCTTTGGTCTCTTCTGTCGCCCGAGACTCAATACAAAGTCAACTACTTCCGTTGCAGGGAATCGCTCATGTCACGCTTGGTCTATTCGTGCCTTTAGAGCAAAAACTATTGAATGAAGTATAAGTTTGAAAACAATAGTGAAAGTGCAGTGAAATCAGAGCTGTATCAGTGAAAACAATATTGCATCTTGTCACAATTCTACATGGTTTTACTTTTGGCCTGACAGGTGGGTACCCCAAGGCTTCAGGCATATCTATCCTCTGTGTTAATCCAGGCCACTACAGGGTCCATGAGGGCCACAAACCGTAAAGCTGCTGTATGGGTAATGCAGTGTAGGATGATGTTATACTTGTAAGTTAAACAATTTGCCAGTTTGAAACAGGGGCCTGAGATTTTCCACATATGCACACACACACACACACACACACACACACACACACACACACACACACACACACACACACACACACACACACACACACACACACACACACACACACACACGCGAACGCACACATGCACTCACGCACGTGCGCACGCATGCACAGCACACACACACGCACACACCTCAGCCCACTCTGAAGGCGAAGGTACTGTTTGCTCTTGTTGCTCTGCTAAATGTGTCACTCTTTTACAGAGCAGGTTTTGATAGACAGACATTAAAAGGGTGTGTGTGTGTGTGTGTGTGTGTGTGTGTGTGTGTGTGTGTGTGTGTGTGTGTGTGTGTGTGTGTGTGTGTGTGTGTGTGTGTGTGTGTGTGTGTGTGTGAGAGAGAGAGGAGGGGGGTGGGGGGTCTGTGTGTGGGGCTAATGCACTGTAATGATGAAAGGAACTGTCCATCCATGATGCCTGATAACATAACAGGTTAGGCTGCAGGCATGGTGAGCATACAGTGGGTCTGTTCCCCATCTGCTGAAATACCTAGTGGACTGTTGTTTATTTACTGTGAAAAAACAAACTCAAATTTTAATGAAGATTTTTTTGGAGCAGCACGGTTTTCAAAGGCCCAACTGTTTTCATCTAGCAACTTTTCAAGCTGCATTTCTTTTCTTCATATTTCCTTTTCTTCATCTCCATCTCTCTCTCTCTCTCTCTCTCTCTCTCTCTCTCTCTCTCTCTCTCTCTCTCTCTCTCTCTCTCTCTCTCTCTCTCTCTTTCTCTCTCTCTCTCTCTCTCTCATGCACACGCACACACGTACACACACACACGAACGCACACAGTTTTTGGCTGCCATTTCCAATGCTTGTGGGATTCCCGTTGACACAGGTCCCCTTTTCTGAGCGTCTTCCTACTGCATGCCTGCTGCTGTGGGAAATGTCACTGAACAACAGAATGCCACCGCAAGACAAATGACTTCCGGTTGATGTCAGAACACAATGCTACAGCCGCTGTTCTCTGTTCAGCATTGAGCCAAATACACTTTAGAGGGTGTTAAATCTATTCTCTAAGTGTTGAATTAACACTGCTTATACCACGACAGGGTGGAATTTCCCATTGTGATTCGTAAAATGGAATATTGATTAATAGCTGTGTGGGAGGACGAGTGTTCAACAGGATATCGATATCTGCTTAAAGTAAAACTTAATATGAGCAAGGTTTTAATTGGAATGTGCAGCATTGGTATGACTAGCCTTTGACACTACTGGGGAGTTGTGGAGTGAATGATAAACACAATACAATCAAGGGAATAATAAACACATAAAGGTTGTGTAACCTACTTTTAACTATTTCACTATTTTGACAAAATATTGTCTTTACCCTCTGGGCTTGCGTTGCACATCAATAAACCTAGGCTCGCTACTAAAGAAAGGAGTGTACCACCACAGAGCAAAAGCAAAACACACAGACGGAGTTGGTAAGTTAAAAATATTGTATTAAGAATAATTAAGATGATAAATAGGAGAGTATTAATATTTCATAAATTGGTGAGTGAATAACTTAGTGTAGTAGGCTATCTTTCCAATAAGATGGACATAAACAAACAACAATCAGATAAACAAAAGAGAATCTGCAGATTCAAATAAAATAAATAATTAAAAATAAAATATATATTGCAGACGGTTAAATCTGCAACTACATTCACCAGATATAATCCAATAGACAACTAGACCAAATCACCCGGGTGAGTAGATAGAAATATATAAATAGGTAATAGAAACTATAGCATGACACGTTGAATACAGTGTATTACAAAAGAAGAAGAAGAAAACAAAACAAAACAAAATAAAAGAGTCTCATTCATTCAGTTATATCAACAGTTCTTATCTGAAGGCCAGGCTCGCCACAGCTGTTGGGGTTCGCCTTCACGGTGCTTGAAGGCGATCGCACAGCAGCTGAATTCACTTGAACAGCAAGAATCGATCCAAACGAAAGACCCGGCCTGTACAGGCCAAAACAACATTAAAATCGGTTCTCTTCAAGATGTAAATACATACATAGAACACACACATTATAATACAGAACGCTTCCATACATTCAGAACAATTGAAGTGAAGCTAAGTGCAATACGGTATAGTAGAGCCCCATGACTGCTTTTAAAACTAAATTAATCACTCACCAGATATCGACGTGGAAAGAAACACACTGGGTTTGGACTCGGACACTCGGACGCCAATCCGGTCTTCAACGCTTTTGTTTTTATGAACACAAGAGACATGAAGTTATAAACGGATCATTATGTTGCTAACCGTAACGTTTGGTTGCTATGTAAAATGCTAGCGACCGACTAGCCACACAGTGTTGACAGATACTTACAAATAATCTTCACGGTTTAAAAACCTGCGACGTTCACGACTCTTCACTCCACCAGTGGAGTAAGTAAACACTTTTATCGCGAAGATGACTTTCAATAATACACTATTGAATGGTGTATTTTATCGGAGGTAAGCTTAAATCAGTGGACATCAGTAGACGAGGACAAACGGAAAGTCTTTCGAAGAATGTAAACAGCCCCACGAGCGGACTAGGTTCCCATGGCGACGTTATGACTCCACGAGCAGATGACCTGGGTTACACCTGCAATAGTGATAAAAGAAATAAACAAAGTAGCAGTAGCGGTAGTATCAGAATCCATGAAAGCATGAAAGCAAGCATTTTGTAATTGAAGTAGCGCATTCCGGTGCAGATTAGCGTTGAAGCTGTGTGTCATCATTATAATATCATTATTATCCCGTTCTCAGTGTCTCTGTCTACTTGTCAGTGTGCCTGTTTGTGTGACTGTCGGAAAGCTGTGTTGTAGGCCAGTCATGTAGCGTGGTGTAGCGTGGTGTAGTGTGATGTGGAGCTTCGATCGGCCTGTGAAATCTCCTGTCCTCATTAGCTCCACACCTTTCCCCAGCCCTGCATATTAATTTTGGCCAGACACCCTGCTGTGCACAGAGCTGGCATGGGCAGAAGTTAATTATCTTTGATTTACAGGTCAATTTAAAAAAAGCCAGCCAGAGTTACACAGCACTGCTGGTGGGGTGGGAGAGGAGACACAGAGGGCAGCGGGAAAGAAAGGGGACAAATATCAACATAGGGCTCAATGTAGAAATACATGTAGACAGAGGGAAAGAGAGAGAGATAGACACATAGAGAGAGAGAGAGAGAGAGAGAGAGAGAGAGAGAGAGAGAGAGAGAGAGAGAGAGAGAGAGAGAGAGAGAGAGAATGAGTGAGAGAGAGAGAGAACGAGGGAGAGAGCAAGAAAGAGGGAGTGAGAGAGTACTGTGTGTTCCAGCTGTTGACAGACTGTAGGCGCAGAGGAGGGTGGCAGAGCAGAGCAGCAGGAGACGGAACGACAGAGATGAAAGAGACAACACAAGAGAGACGGATGTAGAACATGACAGAGAGAGAGAGAGAGAGAGAGAGAGACAGAGACAGAGACAGAGAGAGAGACAGAGACAGACAGAGAGAGAGAGAGAGAGAGAAGGGAGACAGCAAGCAGTGAGACAGATGAGTGTCAGTGGCATGGGAGGGCGGCTTGTGTAGCTCATTACCATCCCTCAGACAGCTGCATTTTTCTCCCAGCTGAACGGATGGATGGATGGATGGATGGATGGATGGATGGATGGATGGATGGATGGATGGATGGATGGATGGACGGATGGATAGATGGATGGAAGGATATATCGAGGCATGGATGGTGCAAGGATAGTCGGATGAGAGTATGTTCTCTGTTTCTGTCATCTCTCTCTCTGTCTCTTCTATCTTTCTTACTCTCCTTATTTTCATGTCTATCAGTCTCTTCAATCTGACCTATGGGTGGGTTGTGGGTGGCTTGGGGTGAGCAGAGGAGCACCCTTTGGGTCATCGAGCTGTATGGTGCTTTAATTGACCTCTGTCCTGACTGCACCCTGCACTGTTGGAGAGAGAGAGAGAGAGAGAGAGAGAGAGAGAGAGAGAGAGAGAGAGAGAGAGAGAGAGAGAGAGAGAGAGAGAGAGAGAGAGACAGAGACAGAGACAGAGACAGAGAGAAAGATGAGATGGAGTAATGATGCGGTATTCAGTGCAGCTTGAAAAAATTGTCAGTTCCTAAATGAAAACATTTGGGTCTTTGAAAACTGCGCTGCTAAAAAAAACTCATTAAAGTGTGTGTGTGTGTGCGTGTGCGTGTGCGTGTGCGTGTGTGTGTGCGTGTGCGTGTGTGTATTAGAGAGCTAAGTCCATGAGTACACATTGCATGTGTGTGTGTGTGTGTGTGTGTGTGTGTGTGTGTGTGTGTGTGTGTGTGTGTGTGTGTGTGTGTGTGTGTGTGTGTGTGTGTGATAGTCTGTGTGTGTTTCTGTCCTCATCTGTTGCCGTGTGAGAGAAGCCAAGATGTGTGTCAGTACCGTCCCTCCACAACAGGATCAAACGCGGCAGCTTGTTTTGGGCTCCTGAAGCATCTGTGTTTGGAGGTTCTGGTGCCAAAACTCAGCAGGATGTGTTGCTGCTCCATAATCAGACACTCTGCTTTTCATTCCAGCTTAAAATGTGTATGTGCAGCAGTCACAGCAAGCTCTCAACACTGCTATGGAAACACAACAGTACAGTTAATTGACTCACATGTGACCAACAAATTCACACATGCATATACACATACACACACACACACGCGCATGCGTGCATACACACACATGCACACACACATGCACGCATACTCGCACGCACACACACACATTATAACTCTCACATGTGGCCCTCAAATTCACACACGCATATACTGTACACATGTATGCACAGCCGCACACACACACGCACGCACGCGCGCGCGCACGCACGCACGCACGCACGCACTCTCTCTCTTTCTCTCTCTCTCGCTCGCTCACTCTCTGCCCCCCCTCCTCTCTTCAATATCAGTCACTTGCTTACAAAGCAAAGACACATTTTAATGTAATCAGCTAACTCCAGAGCAACGTGGCATTAAGCTGTACCGAACTTTGTCATCTGGCACTGTCGTGACACCTCAGCAGGATTTTTTCGTCCTATAACATGCTTTTGTGCTCAGGGCATCTCAAAATTATTTAGCATTTGATTAAAGGGCTGAGATGAAAAATGCATGTGTGCTCTTCCTGCAAGCAGAAGAGGGGCAGAGGTAGAGTAGAGAGTGGGATCCCAGTGCTAATTAAATCTATTTGATCCACCCGCGTGTGTGTGCATGTGCGTGTGTGTGTACGTCGCGTGTGTGTGCATGCGTGCATGCGTGTGCATGTGTGTGTGTGCGTGCCGTGCGTGTGTGTGTGTGTGTGTGTGTGTGCGCGCACACATGTGCATGTATGAATTCATGTGTGCATATTTGTGTGTGCGTGCATGCGTGTGTGCCTGTGTGCGTGTGTATGTGTGTGTGTGTTTGTGCATGCATGCGTGTGTGTGCGCAATGGAAGTGTACGGGCAAACCCTGTATGTCGTTCCCAGCATGTTCTGAGGGTGGATAATGATATTGGGTGCTTGCTATACGGTAGCTCCTGGAGTAATCCAGATGCTCAGGCAAAAAGTGGGACCACACACACAAACATGCACAAGCCAAACACACACACACACACACACACACACACACACACACACACACACACACACACACACACACACACACACAGTGCACCTTTAAAAAAACTCTGGCGCACTGCGAGTGCACTATGGACCTCCCTTATTTCAAATTCCTGGCTACGGCCATGCGCCAAAGCTCTGTCGGTGTTGAGGACACATTTGCTGTTGCGATGCACAGTGAGGTGAGGTGCTGCATATCCCATAAAGAGTCAAATGCATTAACCCTATTCAGACTGGGCTTTTTTGGCATACCTGGGCCTGGGGGGGGGCTCTTTTGACCCCCCCCTCATAACTAATGAACGGAATACGGTATGACCACCAAACTTTGGGGAGATGATCTACATATGGACATCTATGAATGACATAATTTTTGTGTCATTACCTGGTATTATGACGTCATTATGACATCATCTGTTTATAATACCCAAAATCTCGCCATAATGTATTTTCCATCAAATGTAGGTAATGCACTTAAATTTTAATGATTATATGCTTCAGACCACTTTAATGCTCACAAAGCTGTCTGATGGTAATGGAAATAACAAAAAAATATGAAAAAGGAACAATAATGAGACTTAGATCAGTGATTTTCGGTCAGACATACCGGTCAGAAAACCGTTGCCATGGCAACGGCAAAAATGATAAACATAATCTTTTGGTACTAAACTGTAGCCAACTAAATGTTAGGAAAAGTCACCAAGTTTCGTAGTCATAGCGTAAGTCGTTAAGGAATTATACTACATCAAAGTTGGTGCGGGC
Source organism: Engraulis encrasicolus (assembly GCF_034702125.1). Classification (NCBI taxonomy): domain Eukaryota; kingdom Metazoa; phylum Chordata; class Actinopteri; order Clupeiformes; family Engraulidae; genus Engraulis; species Engraulis encrasicolus. The sequence goes on along the minus strand of NC_085869.1, from coordinate 30,523,644 downwards.
ACTTTTAGCCCCCCCCCAGTCTGGATAGGGTTAAGACAGGCATGAGGATGCCCCACTGAGAATGGCTGTCATCACCCCTATGTTTACCCTCCATTTTGTTTATCAAGTGGAGACTTCCTTCAAAGTCACTTACAACAGTAAAGAGAAACAGACTTGTGTAATTTATTTCATATTGCCACACATGTTATTTTTACCTTTGTGATCTCTCTAAGACCATTTTTGTGCATTCCAGAGATGATATATCAAATTGTCAATGGCTTGAACATTTATACCAATTCACTGTTTCCAAATGACACAAATAGCGGATGATTTGGCAGAAGTGGTTTGTTAGTAGTTTGTTATGAACAACTGTCTCTCTTTCAATATGTGTTTTCTCTTTAGTGTTTCTACTGTTTCTCTGATATACGTATGCCTTCCCATGTCAATCAGCAATCAATTTTATTTGTGTAATGGCACGATGATCCTTGATGTAGGAGGTGCAATGATGTATAAAAGGTTTTTTGGAAAAGATCAAAAGCTAGAGACCAATCAAATGAAAACAGGCCACATGTCTCTGAGAGGAAACTCAACTTTTAGTATTAAAGGGCAATTCCGGCCATTTCATGAACAAACTGATCAGCAAAGCCATACAAACAAGTAATCCAAACTGTTCTTTTTGTCCACCAAAAATGATCCTCATGGTCATTTTGGTCAACTTTCCCAGGATGAGTGACGGAAGGTTTGTGGGTTCAAATCTGGTGTGTGTGTGTGTGAAAGCAGGTTGCACTGTGTCTAATTTATCATACTACAATCCCATAGTGACCAACACCTACAGACTCACACCTGTTGTATAGGGCTGAATATTGCCAAGCGGTTTAGCATACTGTATAGAACACTTATAATAATAATAATAATAATAATAATAATAATAATTGTATTTGTATAGCACTGTGTCATACAAGGCATGTAACTCAAAGTGCTTAACAAATGGGAAAAACATTGTTAGAGATAGATTTAAAAGGAGAGGTATAGAGGAGAGGCAGAAAAAGCAAGAAGGCAGAGGAAGAAGAGATAGACAGAGAATGTAGAGTCATAAGGTCAACGTAGGTTAGGACCAGGATTCTTAGATGTGTAAGGTCCATAGTGGCTGGGCCTATCATAAGTCATAGATAGTCACACAGAGATTGGGCGCTCAGGTGCGGCCCCTGGTGGCATCAGGGGTGAGGAAAAACTCCCTTTCGCTTGATTCATAGTTTGTGAGGGGGAAAAAAAAGCTCGGTGAGGTCTGAGAAAAAAGACCCCCTGTAGTCAGGAAGAAACCTCAGGCAGAGACCAGCGGCCACCTAGGGGAGCCCCCTGCCAGGGCTGGATATAACACTTATAACACATTGCAGCGGTGGGACTCATCCACACCTGTTTTAATGAGCCGTGCACGCTGAATGTATGTCTCTGAGAAATGCATCTCCCATTTCACAGACATTGTATAATGATTGAAGTAATGTACCAAAGGGGAGCGAAATTGTGCAAAACATCTCACTCTCGCAGTTCAGAGATAAATAATGAGAGTCGGCGCTGATGCCATTTGCCTGATTGGGTTGCTTTCTGTAGAGGAAGTTATTTATGTCATATGACGTGCCGCCTCAACAAGAGGAGCATAGAGGAACGGGTGCAGCTTTACAAAGAACACACTGCACTGCCACCATCACTCCCATGAAGAGACTCTCAATCAGCCAGCCCACTCAGTGGAGGAATGGATAAATAACTGCACTGGCAATAGAGAGAGAGAGAGAGAGAGAGAGAGAGAGAGAGAGAGAGAGAGAGAGAGAGAGAGAGATAGATAGAGAGAGAGAGAGAGAGAGAGAGAGAGAGAGAGAGAGAGAGAGAGAGAGAGAGAGACACACACACACACACACACACACACACACACACACACACACACACACACACACACACTCTCTCTCTCTCTCACACACACACACACACACACACACACACACACACACACACACACACACACACACACACACACACACACACACACACACACACACACACACACACACACACACACACACACACACACACACACACACACACACAGAGTGAGTGGCTCACAGTCACAGCGATGCAGCAGGCAGAGGATGATGATGATGTTGAGAATGGTGTGCTTGTGTGGTGGCCATGAGCGTGCTTCTGTGTGTCATGTCAATGGGCGCCATTGTCAGGCGATGAATCGGCTCCATTCACGACACGCGGAAACTAAAACACTGCCACTTCCCTACAAGCAGAGCTTAGTGGGGGTCACACTCGCAGCATCTCTTTGTTTTAGACTAGAGTGCTCCCTTTCAATGCACGGCAGCACACACATGCTACCGTTCAGAGCCAATGACATACTACCCACATCGACTCTGTAGAGGAATGCACTATCTAATCTTGCATTATCATGTAGCTTCATATGTGGAAAAACACAGACCCACCATTTATTTGTTTCAAGCGTTAACTAATCCATCTCATCCTTTTTAGTGTAGCTTGTTAGCAAGGTAGATTAGCTTGTAAGTGAAATCACCTATGTAATCTTGCACGGACAGGATGAACATACACTGTGTGCAGAATTATTAGACAAACATGTTTTTTTGACAATTTTGTCTTTTTTATGAATATTTTCCAACAGCAATCTATATGAACATGAAAACCTATTTGAAGCAAGCATTCCAGGTCATGTATATTTGTATAATAAGATGAGGGTGTGGTCGAAGGTGCCCAACACCTTATATCAGGTGTGCATAATTATTAGGCAACTTTGTTTTCTTCTGGGAAAATGGGCCTCAATATAGATCTAACAAACTCTGAAATGTCTATAAATGTTCTAGAGGGATGTGGCTGTCTTGAAATTTGCAAGATGTTGGTCACGTTCGCATAGAACTATCAGATGCACCGTTACAAAGTCATCAGTCTCTTAAGAAATGTCACTGCCAAACATTGAGAAGAATTTAACGTGAAACTACAAAAAAAGTCTGCATATTCCAGAACAGAAACCAGCACAGAGTGTCCAGAAAAACAGGGTATTGAGCACTCAGAGACATGGCCAAGGTAAGAAGGGATGACACCAGACAACCATTCAACAAATTAATTAAGTCAAAACGGGGACAAAAATACCTGGGGACAAAATTTTCAAAGGTTTTATGGACTTGGGAAAGTGACTCTTGACAGACAGGGTGGATGAACCCATGGCTGGATCTTTTAGAGGGAGAAAATTGCATCTTTTACGAAGACAATGGTATTTATGCAGTAATCTGCTGGTATTTGAGTGGAACTCAGCAACTGATCTGAGTGTGCACATTACTGATCTAGCCATAGGCTCATCAACCTGGTCCATTAACAGTCACTTTCACTAGTTCATAAAACCATTGAAAAAACTGTCTAAAGACATTTCTTGACCCAGTCTTGACTTAAGTTACTTGTTGAGTGGTCTTCAGGTTTCAGCCTGTTTTACCTTGGCCATGTCTCTGAGTGCTGAATACAATGTTCTTGTGGACAGTCGATGTAGGTTTCAGTTCTGGAATATACCAGCACTGCAGGGTAATAGTTTTGTGGTAGTTTCATCTTCAATTCTTCTCAATCTGGCAGTTACTTTGTGAGCACATGTCATGTGACACTGATGGCTTGTTACGGTGCATTAGATGGATGTGACCAATATTTCAAGACAGCCACACCCCTCTAGAAGACTTCAAAATTGTTTATAGTCTTTACAGAGTTTGTTAGATCTCTTTTGTGGCTCATTTTCCCAGAGGAAAACAAAGTTGCCTAATAATTATGCACACTAATTTTGCCCTGATATAGGGTATTGGGCTCTTTTGATCACACTGTCTCTTATTATACCAATATGCATGACCTGGAATGCTTAAATCCAATAGGTGTTCATGTCCATAAAGGGTGGTGGCGGACAATATGCATAAAATGGACGATATTGTCAAAAAACTTGTTTGCCTAATAATTCTGCACACAGTGTAGAACCGGATTTGTGTCATCAGAGGTCTTTGTTTTGACACAGAGCAATGTTCCACAGTAATCTGGCGCATGACTTCTCATTCCGTTCTTTTACTTCAAGTTCAAGATGGCACGTGTTCATAGAGGATGAATCAAACTGATCATCACGTATGCCTATATCCGAATAAGTAGTATTCAGTAATATTCAGTAATATTGAAATGTCCTAATGTACACAAAATAACATACATGGTTGAATACATGATACATGTCTTCGATTAAAAAATCTATTTCAGGTCACTGAAACTCTTAAAATCGAATAAAATGAGAACAAGAAACATCCAAAAGGATTAAAAAGTGTGCATTTAGAAAGTATCTTGCTTCATGCGCATACATTATGAATGGTAAACTGATGACAGAGATGCCTAAATGTAGCATAAACATTATTCTGATTATTCAGATGACTCCAGATCAGTCTGTGCACTTTTGGAGGTACAGTGTGCTTTCGTCTTCTTGTCTCTTCACCTTGGTCTGCGTGCGTGCGTGCGTGCGTGCGTGCGTGCGTGCGTGCGTGCGTGCGTGCGTGCGTGCGTGCGTGCGTGCGTGCGTGCGTGCGTGCGTGGGCTTGTGTGACTCATCAGTCAGGGTTCAAAATAGCTGAATAGAGTCAAACGCAGTCAACAGACCTCACATATTCACACACACACACACACACACACACACACACACACACACACACACACACACACACACACACACACACACACACACACACACACACACACACACACACACACACACACACACACACACACACACACACACACACACACACACACACACACACACACACCACACACACACGCACGTAAGCCCAGTCAGCTTCTTCCCAAGGTGACTTGCTGCAAGAGGATGGCTGCTGTCTCAGGTGCTCAGCATCTCTATCGGCCTGTTTCATCTTCCTCCTACAGCAGATCTCTTCTCTGTATTCTGTGTTCTGCATTCTCACAAACACATTCTGTTTCTTTCACACCTACGTACACACCGACACCAAAGCACACACACACACACACACACGTCAACATGCACATGCACACACACACGCGCGTGCAAACACAGACATGCACGCGCGTGCACGCACACACACACAAGCACTCTCTCCTTCTCTCTCTCCGTCTCTCTCTCTCCGTCTCTCTCTCTCCGTCTCTCTCTCTCTCTCTCTCTCTCTCTCTCTCTCTCTCTCTCTCTCTCTCTCTCTCTCTCTCTCTCTCTCTCCTACACGGTCCTTATCTTCAACCTTCTCTTTCACACTCACCCTTTCCCTCCTCTCCTCCATCTATTCATCTCTCTTGGATGCACACGTATACACATGTCCCCTCTCTCTCTCTCTCTCTCTCTCTCTCTCTCTCTCTCTCTCTCTCTCTCTCTCTCTCTCTCTCTCTCTCTCTATCTCTCTCTCTCTCTCTCTCTTTCTCCCGCCTTGCCTCTCTTGCCGCCTTTCTCTCCATCACCCACCCACCCACACACGCACGCACACACACACACACACACACACACACACACACACACACCACACACGCACACACACACACACACACACACACACACACACACACACACACACACACACACACACACACACACACACACACACACACACACACACACACACTCCTCATGTGTGTACGCCAGTGTCCCCAACACTGTCGTCTTTCATTACTTTTTTTTCTTTCACCCTCTTTCAAGCTCATGGAGCCCCCTCATCCCCCTCTCTTCTACAAAATGGCGAGGAGAGGGGGGTGTGTGAAGTGAAGGCATATGAGCAGTGTGACTGTAATCTTCAGCTGAAGTTTCCCCTATTGCTGATTATGGCAGTGCCATCTGCTGCTGAGGACCCAGAGAGTCTAGCCGTTCCTAGAAGAGAGCTGATGAATTAACTGACTGGTGGAATCCAGGGCGGCTGATAGCTTTAGCCAGGCCCAGGACTAAGTCATCTGTAAGGGTCCTCCCACCCAATACATACAAAGTAATGAGCACCCAATTCTGCCCCCCCCCCTCTCCCTGGGCCCAGGACAACGGGCCCCTTTGTCGTCGCCACACAGCCACTCCTCACACCAACTTTTGTCTGCCTCCCTGGCTGAAATAAAACTCTGCAGACGTTTTTGCTGAAGTCAAATCTGACTGGAGACTTGTACATAGTATGCATGTACAAAACTATCACCAGACACACACCCATAGATTAGGGTGACCAGACGTCCCGGTTTGACCGGGACAGTCCCGGTTTGGAGTTGTGTGTCCCAGGTCCCGAGCAAACCCTATCGAGACACAAATATGTCCCGGTTTTGGCCACCCACTACATTGCGCCATGTCTATCAGGGTAAATATATGGAAATCATTACATGTTTACCTGCCACAGTTAATGGCAGCCAGCGCTTATAGAAAGTCTGAAGGAGTCAGTTGCGATTTGTCATTCCTCCCTCTAAAATTGATCAGAAGGCTGGAAATTGCATCTAAAAAGTAAACATTTTCCTGGGGGAGGACCCCCCGACCCGCCCGACAAATATTGTCCTTCAGTCACACACAAAGTGTTCCGGTTTCAGACTACAAAAATCTGGTCACCCTACCATAGATAGATTGAGGAGGAGGGATAATGCAAAGAAGTGTGAAAAAGTCCACATGTGTACATGTGTGTCACAGCCTAGAATGAATCTTGAAAAAACCTTACCCCACACACACACACACACACACACACACACACACACACACACACACACACACACACACACACACACACACACACACACACACACGGACACACACGGACATGATGGATCACAGGTGCCTGAGATGTGAGATTAAGCGCCTGCTGGAACCCAAGTCAACCATTATGGGCGGTGGATCACACACACACACACACACACACACACACACACACACACACACACACACACACACACACACACACACACACACACACACACACACACACACACACACACACACACACACACACACACACACACACACACACACACACACACACACACACACACACCTACCGGCAGTTCCCTGGACCTTGATATAATACAGGGCCACATTATGTTACCTGTCACCTGTGACTGTGATAAGAAAATAAGTAGCAGCAACAGATCACTGTTATGGTGGAGGAGGACACTTGGACTCTAGACTCACTTAGACTCCAGACTCCCTGGAGAAAAACATGAATGATCTCTGCAAATTTAATATAATAACGCTTCACTCAAACCACAGTCAACACAGACGTTGCAAACCACCTAAGCATTACAATTTTCTCGGAATGTTATATTCTCAAAATGTGAAAATAATAATATAAAAAAAACAGGCAGATGCATAAGTATGCGCGGGGAGTGTGTTGCCTCTCAGCGCTACTCAGACTGTTTTGATTGTACCCTTTTGAAAAGCCACGTCTAAATCCTGCAGAGATCAAAGCTGACGTGTCTGGTCTTCACAGTTCATTGGTTCCGTGCACAGGGCTAATGAAGTCTTAATGAGCCTTTTGATATGATGGCTCGCCAAGGACTCCGGACCAGTACACAGGCTGCCTCTGAGTGGCAATGATTGCTCTATAACCTTGTTTCTTACACAGGACTCGTTCATGAATTCTTTTTGAAACCTTCCCCAAAAACATGAAGGTTTGTTGTGCAGGACCCAAAGATGAAGGTGTTACGTACACTATGGACTACTTACCCACTGCAGGATTTGTTGAGATGCTGAAATCACAGCTGCATGGGTTTGGGACAGACACTAGAGGGCGGTAAAGACTCCAGTGTCTGCAACACTGAGGTTGCTAGTGGAACAATATGTGTCTTTAACATGACAGGTTCTAAAAGAATCGTCACATTCAAAATGGTTGTTTTATTCAAAAGTAAATAGAGCAGAACAGAATGAAAGACCAAAGGCCACATTTTGAGCCGCTTTATTTCATATTTTGTGTGATGATTGTAAACAAGGCCAGGCAGGTAGCAATGGCATCAGAATTTAAATGTAGGCCTGTATTGAATGGCATGAATGATATATCATCAGTGGCGTGCACAGACATTTTTAGGGGCAGGTGCTTGAGGGGGGGATGGGGGTATGTGGAACTTCCAGCTGCCTTACTGATCAAGCGTTTTGATCAAGCGTTTTGATCAAGCGTTTGTAGATGATCATGCAACATGGAGCACAGTACATTGTAACAACACAAAAAAATAAAAAAATGAACTTTCAATAAGGGTATATAGTTTTGTCCAATAGGGCAAAGGGGCAGGTGCTTTAGCACCACCTTGTCCCTATCTTTGCATGACTAAGTCATATCATATCATATCATATCATATCATATCATATCATATCATATCATATCATATCATATCATATCATATCATATCATATCATATCATATCATATCATATCATATCATATCATGTCATGATTTATGCTTTTTTTATAAGCCACCCCATATTGGATAAGCCAAATCCCTTTAAATCTCATGAGTTTATAGTGTTCTCTTAGTATAGTATAGTGTCCTCAAACTGATGTGCTGAAAGCCTGGCCTAAAATGTACATCATCAGATCTCATCACGTACTTTGGGAGGCTAGACTTGGAGGGAAAAAATATCCCACACAAACACAATCATCCCTGAGATGTTCAATAAATCATCACAGAATAGGCTCACGTGGTTTCTTTCCCACTCGATGCCCAGAGTCATTTATTACTAATGCGGAGGCCGCTAACATGCCAAAGACCAGGCTGATCTCCATGGAAACCTTGTATCCCACGACGGCTAACCTCAGAGCTACGTCAATAATAATTATCCAGTTTACATCATCTCATGCAGAAGGATGGATGGCCGAAATAAATAAATAAACACACACACACACACACACACACACACACACACACACACACACACACACACACACACACACACACACACACACACACACACACACACACACACACACACACACACACACACACACACACACACACACACACACACACACACACACACACACACACACACACACACACACACGAACATGCTACATACATAGGCTACATACATAGGCTACATACATACATACATACATACATACATACATACATACATACATACATACATACATACATACATACATACATACATACATACATACATACATACATACATACATACATACATACATACATACATACATACATACTGTACATCAGACAATACATAAATTAGTCCTAACAACTTTAGTAATAAATTTGCAATAAAATTAATAATAACCCTATGGGGCTGAGAGTATAGGAGAGACTCTTTCAACAAAGTGCGTATATAAATAAGACATGGAACCTGGTGACTGGCACCACATCAAGCTACAGACTGCGTTTTAATCCATCGTCCATGCTTGGTTTGACTCTCATCTCTCTCGGTTTTAAGAGTCACGTCTAATTTCCTGTGAATGACTTCCTGTTTAAGCTTTTCCGTTTTTTTTCCTGAGATGATGAAATTTGCCGTCTCTTTGCTTCTTTCGACAAAGTTAAAAATGACGAGCGTAACAGACCTCTTCCCCGAGCTGCCAGAGTGGTTACTCTAGCATCAGCTCAGAGAGCGATCTCCAATTAGACGGCCCTCCTCCTCCTCAAGCTAGAGAGAGAGACAGAAAAAGAGAGAGAGAGAGAGAGAGAGAGAGAGAGAGAGAGAGAGAGAGAGAGAGAGAGAGAGAGAGAGAGAGAGAGAGAGAGAGATTTCCATCGCTGATGTCTTCATGGGAAAGAGGAGCAGAGAATGTAATTAGAGGTTTTGTCTGTGAATTCGTGCGTGGTTGTGGTTATTCTGTTGTTGTTGCTGCTGGTGATGGTTGTGGTGGTAGTGGTGTGTGTGTGTTGTGTGTGCGTGTGTGTGTGTGTGTGCGTTTGGAGAAAGGGGGGATCAGTTTGTTTACTTAGGTGTTGCCACATGGCATGTAGTGGTAAATAGTCCACACATGACACACAAGGCACAACCGCTCAGTACTCTACAGTGCGTCTTTCAAACTGACAAAGGCTGGAAAATTCCTGGGATTGAATGAAATTGAGCATGCCAAACTCCATTTCATTTTGTTGGTCACATAACCACAAACTATGCACACACGCACACATGCACGCTCACACACATGCACACACACCCACACCCACACCCACACCCACACACACACACACACACACACACACACACACACACACACACACACACTGACATCTATCTTCAGTGAGAAAACGCACAAAAACATTCACACAGACACACACAGACACACAAACACTTACGGTACACACGTGCACACACACAGACAGACAGACAGGCAGACAGACAGGAAGACACACGCACACGCACACGCACACGCACGCGCATGCACACGCACACACACACACACACACACACACACACACACACACACACACACACACACACACACACACACACACACACACACACACACACACACACACACACACCTACGGCAATGAGTGCTGTGACACAGCCAGCAATAATAATAAAACAACCCAGGTCTTGTCACTCGCTGGCTGAGCTGCACACCGCATTAAAGAGGCTTTCCCGCCACCGGCTACAAATCTGTAAAAGTGTGAGCCATCCTCTCACACCCCCCCCTCCCCCCAATCCATCTCTCCCTCACTTACACAATCATACACAGACACACACACACACACACACACACACACACACACACACACACACACACACACACACACACACACACACACACACACACACACACACACACACACACACACACACACACACACGCATATTCTGCACTACTATACCAGTTCTGCCGTTTCCACAGACACATACACACAAACACAACAATGCAATTCATTTCATTGACATATCAAGACCAGTGCATCTAATTCAGTGTATGTGCGTGTGTGTGTGTGTGAGTACATGCATGCGTGCGTGCGTGTGTCTGTCTGTGTGTGTAGTTGTGTGTATGCATGTGTATGCATGTATATGCATGTGCACCTTAGTACAGTATGTGTGTGAGCTGGCAGAACATCAAAATGATGAGATGGAGGGGGTGATCAGGGACAGGTTACTGCACAGGCCTACTGGGCTCAGGCCCCAGGGCCCAAGAGACACGGGGGCCCTGAAGCACTATCCTCAAAATATGTATTCTCATACTGCCAGATCACACATTTTGTATTTTCACATAATTCTTGGGGGACAACCCCCCACCCCCCGACAACATAGACTCTTACACCTGGCCTGAATTTTGTAAACTAGCAACGGCCATTGAGAGGGGGCTTTCTCGCTGTCTTGGGTTGATGGAAGAGTACAGTGAAGCTGCACATGATGACAGAGATGGCAGCAAGGGGAGTAAACCACCAACACTAAAAACCCCTGTGGTGACACTCTAATAGCAGCCATACCACCAACTGGGGCACACACACACACATCCACACCTCCACACACGCACACACACACACACACACACACACACACACACACACACACACACACACACACACACACACACACACACACACACACACACACACACACACACACACACACACACACACACACACACACACACACACACACACACACACACACACACACACACACACACACACACACACACACACACATTGCCTACCCCCTCACAGGACCAATGGGGACCAGGTGTTTATGTTGGCTGGAGGGGTGAAGGTGGAGGTATCAATGTCAGCATACAAGGGTACAGGGGTATCTGACACCGGGACCACCATTCAGACTGAGCAGTAGTCCAGCCCACTGCCTCCCCCACCCGAGCGAAGAGTTAGATCAGGGGAGTACTGTGTGGGTAAGGATTTGAAGTGCCCCACACCCAGTATTAGAGTCTCTAAGTTCATGTACAAATGAATGCAATACCCACTAAGTACAAAAACACTCCAGGTGCAACAGAGGGTAACTTATTAAAATACTACTGCAAACTATTTGTAGTGCATAAGAAGTCATGGGTTACCTGCATACTGCCACAGACCACCAGCTCCAGTAGACAGATGGGTTTTTTAACAGCAACTCAACCGGCAGGCATCTAACATGACCTCTCCGAATTTGCTGGAATGGACACTGATCTTTGGGACACGAAATTTGTCAGATGCACGAATTTTGCCAAAATTCCGTACTATGGTCACGGAAGTGTTTTCTGAGTCATGTTTTCCAGTCCATCACGGAAAACACCAAAGCATTGAATTCTGGCAAAAATTCATGAAACTGACATAGATTTTGTGTCCCAAAGATCTGTGTCCATTCCACAGAATTCAGAAAGATCAGACTGAGGCGTTCTACTGGCTGGTGAAATAAAGACGAGATGAGAGAATGACCTGGTTGAATACTCCAAAGCCAAAAGCAATGACTGGGATTGGATAAAGTAATTGATATGATATGGAAAACCCTTGCAGAGATATGAGGGTAAGCATTACAAAAGAGTGTTAAAAAAACAAAAAAACTTCATGGCTGAACTTTCGCCTTGGCTCCCATTGATTTCAAATTGATAAGAAGCAGTTTACATGTATATTGATATTTTTGGCTTTAAAGGGACACTGTGTGAGATTTTTAGTTGTTTATTTCCAGAATTCATGCTGCCCATTCACTAATGTTACATTTTTCATAAATACTCACCACCAGCATCAAATTCTAAGTATTCATGACATCTAAGTATTCATTATGAAAATTGCACTTTTCATAGCCAACATGAAAAGGGGGATCTGCATGGTCCGCCATTTTGAATTTCCAGAAATAGCCATTTTTAGCTGCAAAAATGACTGTACTTGGACCATACTAGAAAATATTTGTTTATTACTTAGTAAACTTTCATGTAAAGATCAAATTTGCCAATAGGCAGCCCAGTTTCAATGAGGAGCATAGTTGCAGTACCTTTTTTGACCATTTCCTACACAGTGTCCCTTTAAAAATATCCCATTTAGGGGGCTAAAAGGGACTAAAATGCAACTATCACAATGGAATTGGTATTTTCATACACATATGGTGTTTACATGTGAATGGATGAAAAGATTTTTTTAATGTATACGTGTAACCAGCACCTAAAATTAATTAAAGTCAACGGAAAGCTACAAAACCCAGTTTGCCAAATGACTTATTTACATGCATTCGTTTATATGGGCCTACTTCCTTGGCCTTGGGTACCTGCTGTGTCTCTCTTTATTTGTTTGTACACACTGTGCTTTCACCTACTGTATGCCTCCATGCTATGTGCTTGTATGGCATGTGTGTTTTTACGATGTGAGTTTGTCCACGCTTAATGCACATCTGCTCTTGTGCCTCGGCGTGCTCTCCCATGCATTATATATGGAGAGCTGGCTAGGGGCAGGCCTCAAGACAGCAGTCCATTCTTCGAGAGGCTTTACACAACACAACACAACACAACACAATCACACACACACTTTACTGACATATGCCCTGCTACAGGGCCTGCCTCGTTTCCTCAAGTTTAAAAAAAAAACTCCTGAGTGCACTGTTTTCTATCAATACTATGTGGGCATGGTTCACCTATTGACCTGCTCGATTCCATCCAGAGTGAAGGGGAAATAAAGGTGTTTGGAGGTTAGGGTGTGCACACATCCACAGAAAACAGTAGGGCTGGGTTCAAAAGATCGATCTGCGATCCAATATCGATTCACGATTGAAAATCGCGATATCGATTCACAACTTTGTGGATCGATCTTTTGCCGATGATTATAGGCGCTATTTTCTCAACCACATCCTGTAGCTCTCTTTCACATTCATATAGGCTACATGCAGAAATACACACGGCCTGTTCAAGAAAATAGTGCCAGTCTTTTCCCACCTTTCTCTCTCATACCAAGTTTCCTGCTTGTTTCTTTCATACCAAGGAGTCATGTTGTGAGGGGGGGGGGGGGGGGGGGGGGGGGGGGGGGGGGGGGGGGGGGGGGGGGGGGGGGGGGGGGGGGGGGGGGGGGGGGGGGGGGGGGGGGGGGGGGGGGGGGGGGGGGGGGGGGGGGGGGGGGGGGGGGGGGGGGGGGGGGGGGGGGGGGGGGGGGGGGGGGGGGGGGGGGGGGGGGGGGGGGGGGGGGGGGGGGGGGGGGGGGGGGGGGGGGGGGGGGGGGGGGGGGGGGGGGGGGGGGGGGGGGGGGGGGGGGGGGGGGGGGGGGGGGGGGGGTGGGCATCAAATGCTGAGATATTTTGGTTTATATAGCCGGTCTTAGAATTCTAGACTTAAATGGGTTAAAGTGACAACCCAGCAATACAGAAGATCGATATCGAATCGAATTGAATCGGACTGTTGATCAAATCGGATCGTGACCTTCTGGATTGGAATCGAATCGATCCAGGAAATTTGGATTGATTCCCAGCCCTAGAAAACAGTAATCCAGGTGTCAGTGGTAGTAGCTACAGGGTGTCATATACACATGTGTATAATAAGAGAGGGTGTGATGGAAGGAGCCCAACATATCATTTGTGCATAATAACTATTAGGCAAGTTTGTTTTCCTCAGGGAAAGGGGCTACAAAGAGATCTAACAAACCCTGAAAAGTCTACAAACTATTTTGAAGTCTTGCAGAGGGATGTGGCTGTCTTTGTAATTTCCAAGATATTGTTTGTGTGATCACAGAACTATCAAACACTCAGTTACAAAGCATCAGTTACTACAGTAAAACCATGGTCGTTTTTGTTAAGGGAATGGTAACCAATGTGTACAATCTTTGTAAGTGCTATCCTTAACCACCAACTGTTAAACTCTAACTATTTTCATCACAGCTGTGGCTCGTCTTCATACTGTAGAATGCATCCCTTCACTTGATGGGCTCCCCAACCTTCACAGGTCTGATATTTCTGAATAACAGACCTGTGAATTCAATAACAGACTGCTGTAAATGGCAACAGACATTAAGTCTTAGACTTTTAGTCTAATTGTTTTGTTTTGCATCAATCCACAAGGTGTCCGATCATGTCTTGCCCAAAAGCAGATGATATCAGAGCAACAGAACAAGTCAACCTTTACCAAGGAGGGATGTTCTTGTGGTGTTCTACAACAACATGTGTTATAAACTCTGTCTAAAATCAATGGGTCTGGCTGCGAGAGTAAGAATACTCAGGTAAGCGATCATACATTGGCATAACACTGTTCATGGTAAAATATCCGGCTCAGCATCCACAAAGGTCCCATCACTCAGCTTGTCATCAGTGTAAGTTGACCCACATCAAATCTGGGATATTGTTGTACAATTTGAAAGCACCCACAGAAACTCACACTTTACATGTAACCTCTCACAGTCGATTCACCCTATACACAACCTCATCAAAACAACTTTGCAATGCAGAGACCAACCGATTAAGACTTGGTCATTACCACTTTGGTGACAATAAGGTTATGACAGAGGCTTTGCACTAAGGGGTTAAACTTAACTGCTCCAGACGTTGTCATGTTGTTCCACATTGTTCGTACACTACTGAACACATAATCTGCACACAAAAAATAACGTTTGTTGCAAAATCCGCAGATACTATGTGTGTAGTGTAAGTAACTACAATAGTAACTACAAGAAGCTAATCCGAACAGTAGTGAGACTTTAAGGTCATCGTCAACAATCCCTGACAACAATGAGCTCCATTGTTCATTTGACCGGCCTTAACCTTTACCTCATGTATTTATCCGTTACCACTTCTGTTATCTCGTTAGCACTTCTCATTTTGGCCTCTGTTTGTAATAGCCTTAGGAGTCATAATCCCTTAAGTTCCCTATGGTTGTCTGACATAGTTACTGGGCAAAATGGGCTCATCCTTTGACTGAAGTCCATAAGGCCTATGCAGTATTCTGTAATTTTGTAGGTGACTAGTGGATTTTATTTCCCCTCCCACTTCTATTTGCAGTAGGACAGAAATGGTCAACTTTGCACCCTTGGTGGTTAGGGTCCACATCAAAAAAAGAAAAAAATGCATCATGCATCATTCTAACATACCAAGAGATAGAGAGAGAGATAGAGAGAGAGAGAGAGAGAGAGAGAGAGAGAGAGAGAGAGAGAGAGAGAGAGAGAGAGAGAGAGAGAGAGAGAGAGAGAGAGAGAGAGAGAGAGAGAGAGAGAGAGAGAGAGAGATGAGAGATAGAGAGAGAGAGAGAGAGAGAATGACAGACCAAACTGGGAGAAAAAGACAAACAGTACAGAATCAAAAAGGGGGGAACGAAAAGAAAGTGAGACACAAATAAATAAACAAGTGAGAGGGAGGGAAAATAGAGAGCAGAAAAGATCAGTCTGCTCTTGTGCACTATATGTGACTATGGCCATGGACATACGAGACTAAAGATATATGCAAATTGAATATATTCCCATCTAATTCGTCTTGTTACATAGAGAAACCCTTAAAGGCATGGGGCAGCACCATCTTTGCTAGAACCAGCTATTTGATGTAGCTCAATCTCCTCGGTATATTGGCATGCTGTTGAGCATGAAAAAGGCAAAGAGAGAGAGAGAGAGACAGAGAGAGAAAGAGAGAGAGAGAGAGAGAGAGAGAGAGAAAGAAAGAGAGACAGAGCGACAGAGAGAGAGAGAGAGAGAGAGAGAGAGAGAGACAGAGACAGAGAGAGAGAGAGAGAGACAGAGAGAGAGAGAGAGAGAGAGAGAGAGAGAGAGAGAAAGAAAGAGAGACAGAGCGACAGAGAGACAGATGGGGAGCTGTACCGAATGAAAATGGGGGGACTGAAAAAGTGAGAAGCGACTGAACAAGTGGCAAGATAGTGTCTCTGATATGCCTAGGGGAATAAAGTGGACACCAATTTGCCATTCATGGCATAGTCCTCTCCCACTCTTCTCATCTCCATGCTGCCCAGGGCTGATAGGCAACCCTCCAAAGCCAACGCAGGCCGGGGCACGGACAAACAGAGACAGAAACAGAGATGGAGACAGGGGTGACATGATTTTGTCAGACCCAGAATCCTTAATCAGCTCCTCTCTTTTTTATCTCCTCTCTCATGCTCTCTCTCGCTCTCTTATCTCTCTCTCTCTCTCTCTCTCCCTCCCTCAAATAAAGAATGTGTCCACTGCATGGGACATGTGTAGCCCGGTCGACTGAGTCAATGTTAACTGGCATTGATTCCAGCCCTATAATGAGATCACCAGCCTCTCGTGCAAAGATGCTCCGCTAGTAAGCACAGTGTTTGTCACCAAGTGTCAGGCGGTAATTACATTCTGATCACGCCGTGGATTCCTCACACGCCGCCCTCTCCTTCCTTCTCCTGCTGCTTACACAACAATGCAATTAGTCCCGACCGGTCAGGTGAAAATGGACTCAAAAGGGCCCTTTGTCTATCAGCGGTTCATATACAGTGCCCTCCATAATTATTGGCACCCCTGGTTGAGATGTGTTAAAAGCCTTAAAATAAATTCAGTGTTTATTGCAGAAGAATACTGTCACACTGAAAATTGTAGGAAAATGTAGCCTTCAACTCAAATGAATTGTAAGAAAATGAAAAAATCCCTGACAAAAAAATAATTATTTTTCATTAAATCACCTGTTCCACAATTATTGGCACCCTTAACAATTCCCAGGAAATAAATATAATTGAAGCATTTCTGTCATTTCTACAGTAGTTTACAAAGTTTACCAGAGTATGTAGGAACATTTAATTAGTAATTCATCACTTCCTGTTTCCCTGGGGTATAAATATGACGTGACACCGAGGCCATTTCTCTTATCCACTCTTAAACATGGTAAAGACAAAGGAACACAGCATACAAGTGAGGCAGATGTGCGTCGACCTTCACAGGTCAGGCAGAGGCTACAAGAAGATTGCCACTCAACTGCAGCTGCAGCTGCCCATATCCACTGTGAGAGGAATAATTAAGAAGTTCAAAACAACTGGAACAGTGGTAAACAAGCCTGGACGAGGACCCAAGTTTATTTTGCCACCACGCACAGTGAGGAGGATGGTAAGAGAAATCAGAAGATCTCTAAAGCTCACTGTTACAGAATTACAACAAATGGTAGCATCCTGGGGTCACAAAGTCTCCAAATCAACCATCAGGCACTGTCTACACGCCAACAAGCTGTTTGGGAGGCATGCATGGAGAAAACCTTTCCTCACTCACAGTCATAAACACAAACGTCTGGAGTTCGCCAAGCGGTATTGGGGCTTCAACTGGGACCGTTTGCTTCGGTCAGATGAGACCAAGATTGAGCTTTTTGGCAACAAACACTCTAAGTGGGTCTGGTGTGCCACGAAAGATGCGCATGCTGAAAAGCACCTCATACCCACTGTGAAGTATGGGGGTGGGTCAGTGATGCTGTGGGGCTGTTTCGCTTCCAAAGGCCCTGGGAACCTTGTTAGGGTGCATGGCATCATGAATGCTTTGAAATACCAGGACATTTTAAATCAAAATCTGTTGCCCTCTGCCCGAAAGCTGAAGATGGGTCGTCACTGGGTCTTTCAGCAAGACAATGACCCTAAACATATGGCCAAATCTACACAGAAATGGTTCACCAGACTCAAAATCAAGCTCCTCCCATGGCCATCTCAGTCCCCAGACCTCAACCCCATTGAGAACCTGTGGGGTGAGCTGAAGAGGAGAGTACAGAGGAGAGGACCCAGGTCTCTGGATGATTTAGAGAGATTCTGCAAAGAGGAATGGCTGAAGATCCCTCTTTCTGTCTTTTCCCATCTTGTGAAACATTATAGGAGAAGATTAGGTGCTGTTTTGTTGGCAAAAGGGGGTTGTACAAAATATTAACACCATGGGTGCTAATAATTGTGACACACATTATTTGATGTCAAATAATTATTTCTTTATGTGGGATTTTTTCCCCACTGAATAAATGCACTTGTATTGAAGGTTGGATTTTTCTCTTTTTTTCCATTAAGGTCCCATATTATTTAGAAAAAATAAATAAATAATTGGAAGCTAAAAAACACATCTCAACCAGAGGTGCCAATAATTATGGAGGGCACTGTAGTTCATATAGAAGTAACAAGTCCTGAGTTTCTGTTTCTGTGACGGGAAGGTCCAGAGTCATTTCGATAATCACTGTGTCCACTTTTTTTGTTGCTGTCTATTGCTCACTATGTTCATGTCTTGCTCTGTCATCCTGTCTGCATTTTAAATGCTTTTAAGTAGGCCTATTGAACCCTCCTTACAAAACTAGGACACAGAACTTTGACAAAGCATGGTGGAGATTAAATTAAATTGGTTTCCGCAATGTAATGGGTGTCTCCTTGTCTATGGCTAGCACCTCGCCACCCATGTTTACAAAAAATCAGGTCTTCATTTTTTTTCTTTCTGTTCCTGTTCTTTTGAATAGCCCCCCTTTCATAGAGAACCACATCAAGAGGACCTGCCAGCAAATCACACAGACAGCACTTTTGTGCAGAGGTAACACACAAGATGACAACGATAACCACCAATTGGTAGCATGAATGAGAACAGCCAACACACAGAGATAGGGAGAGATAAGAGTCAGACATGGATGACGACAGCTGCCACCAAAAACAATTGCACGTGTACAGGGGCGTAGCAGCAAATTGTGGGCCCTATGTACCCCCCCCCCCCCATATATATGGGGCCCTGGTGACTCAGTCACACTTGAACCCCCTGTACGACACCCCTGCTAGTGTAATGCCATCAGCAGCATTCTGACTCATTAGGCTGCTGAGCGAGAGTGCGAGGCTCTTGTCTTGTCCAATAGAAAATAGGTGCTCCAGAAAGGACTCAGTGACTCAGTGTATGCGAAGGAGAACAGTCTGGCTTTTTTTTGTTGCACTGGTGGTGATAGATTACGGAGAATATGGAGAGCCACACTGGAGAAGATAAATTAAGCATCGCCTATGAATGAAAACAGAGAGGAAGATGCTTCCAATAGCCGTATTTATCTTGCCCACGGAGAGAAAATGAAGAAAAAAAACCCTATTACATCCCCATCCAAAGGCAGGTTTGAAAAATTCAGCAGCGCAAAAACACAATGACGAACGTAATTATGCAGAAGTTATGCATCACCCAAAACCGCTCATTTGGAACAAAACCCTGTTGGGAATGAATAATAAGACTCTCGTCTGCAAAAATGGCTTCCCCCAGCTCTGGAAACACCGTTTTACATGGGAATAAATTGAATCTTATCCACACACGTACACACCAAATATCCAAATAACGATGCCTTTGATGTTAGTTTTGGAGAATGGATGGCTGGAGCATCCATTAGGTAAATAGAAGCCTCCCCCACCCCCATCTCACTTTGAATTGTAGCTCAAAAAGAGAAGGGGTGCCTTAAAATGGGCTAAAACATGACAGGGGACACAGAGAATGGGCTAGTGACTGCATGAAAAGTGGAAATAGCTAACATCAAATCATTGCATGGCTGTCTGCTTCGCCTGCTGCAGTAGCGCACTCATTTCTTGTATAGATTAATCAGCGGAGCATTTAGCAAGAAATGTTTTTCTCCTTTAGGTACTGACATACAATATCCTCATCATGACTGCTTCTCATTTGGGGCACATTAGAATGAATTGAAACTTCAATTCCCTTTCATGATTGAGATTCATTTGGAGTGCATGCAGATCAGCAATAGGAATGTCATTCAGGCAACGTACTGCCTCATCAGCTTACTAGTAAAGCCGGCTCTGATTGCAGGTACAGTACAATACAGTAGGCCTATGGTAGCCTGTCCATCTCTACATTCATCTCAATGGAGGCTTTGCTTGGCTGTGTTGTGAACTGATAGCAGTGGTGTTGGCATCTCAGTGGAGGTTATGTTTTGCTGTAGGTCTTGACTGCTCCCATGCTGTGGTGACAGTCGATGTGTGTAGGAGTAGGGAGTAACCAGAGATTCTTTAGGTATATAAAGCAAGTGCACTGCAGGGGCTACCTAGAAAAAATGTAGTTATAATCTGCCTTACAAAGGAAAAGTGCAGTAACTACACACTTTGTTAAAATTGAGCTCAGACTGAATTGAGCTCAGGTCTTCATAACACCTCCTTATCTTGTGACAATGCCTTGTGGTCCAAATGCTTCTCGCTTTGTAGATATTGCTATGTCAAATTTGCAGTAACTACAATACCAAACCCAATACCAAGGCTTTGAAGGCCTTTTTCCTCACTTTCAATGTTACCGTAGAGCAGTGGTTCTCAACCTTTTTTGATCAAACCCCCCCTTGACCTCATCATAAGCCTCCCAAGGCCCTCTTGACCTCATCATAAGCCTGTCAACGGCCCACTTACTATGGAAAAATAAAATGTACTAATGCCCCCGAATGGGAACTAAGCCCCGCCCCCACTCAGCTGTATCCTCCCCAACGCCCCCTGGGTGGCTGTAGCGCCCCGTTGAGAAACACTAGCGTAGTTACTGCACTTTGCCTTTGTAGGGTGGAAATATAGAGCATAACGACATTTGGATAGAGGACAAGACATGGAGCATGAGTGAAGGGGTGCTACTCATGGCATGACAAAAAAAGCTTTGGGGGTACACTAGACAAAAAAGGTTGGGGAACACTACTCTGAGACAACAGAGGCAAAGCATATCTAAGCAAGAACAAAGTACAGCAGAGCTCTCCTCCATCGGTCACCCCACCCTACCCAGCCAGAGGTCCAGATCTAAAGCAGTAAGTCATCACGTTGGGTTTCAGATCCTTTCCCTCGCCAACCTGAGGCCCTCCAGCAGGAGCCTTCACATCCTCAGTCAATGTTTAAGCCGTTCTACTATCGACTGGCTTTTATACGCTTTTCACGGCGGTAAAGGAGCAGACTAATGACTGCACAGTTGGTGCCGTGTCTTCAATTATTCAGCACATTGATAAGGTGCACTGGTCAGCTGTAAAATCTCTATTTTAAACAGTTGTGTGATTGTACGGTTGACGTCACAACATTGCTTATACTAGCATAAGGCTCAAATGGCATCTAAAGTAGTTTGAAGAGAGCAGCCGAGTGCTGAATGTGTACGGTAAATACCATGTACCACAATTAAAAACATGGACATGCACGCGCGCGCACACACACACACACACACACACACACACACACACACACACACACACACACACACACACACACACACACACACACACACACACACACACACACACACACACACACACACACACACACACACACACACACACACACACACACACACACACACAGAGACACACACACACACACACACACACACACACACACACACACACACACACACACACACACACACACACACACACACACAGACACACACACACACACACACACACACACACACACACACACACACACACACACACACACACACACACACACACACACACACACACACACACATGCACACGAACGCATGCGATAGTGCTGAGAGGAGCAGGCTGAGCACTCAAGAGCTGCATGTGATTAGTCAGCGTTGTGTTCTATGTGCTGATGAAGTCTACAGCAAAAAAGTGAGGACACTCCTCACATAGCTTAGCTGCAGAGTAGCCTACAACACAGCAGAGAGTGTGCTCACACAAGATAAGTTCTATTCTCCTCTCCTCTCCTTTCCTCTCCTTTCCTCTCCTTTGCTCTCTCTCTCTCTCTCTCTCTCTCTCTCTCTCTCTCTCTCTCTCTCTCTCTCTCTCTCTCTCTCTCTCTCTCTCTCCTCTCTCTGTCTGTCTCCGTTTGATGTAACCAAATCGGTCTAATATGTTTTTCCCCTGGATATGAGGCTCTTGGGCTGGCTGCATGCTTTCAGATGGATGAGACAGCAGACATGAAATCTCCCCAATTGGGCCCGTGTTTTCAGCTCAGAGTCAGACAGAACAGAGACGCGTGGGTTGTGCACTCGCTGCCTAACAAGTGCACACTTTTTTTTGGTGCACAAAAGTTGTTGATGCTAATATGACAAGAAAGAAGCCCCTTGCCCCCACCTCATCATCTCCTCATCTCATGTACGGTTTCTAGAATCCATTGAACTTTCCCTTTTTCTCATTTCAGTAATGCT
>NC_085869.1:30490710-30495710 GCF_034702125.1 Engraulis encrasicolus | reverse complement strand
GTCAACTGCAACTGTGATTGAGCAGAATGCTCTTAATGCTGATTAATTCTGGACCTTGTCCAAAGAAAATCAGCCAGAGAGATAGATGGAACATACTTATGTGATTGTGGTGAAGACTGTCGGAGGGCAATATCAGACTTCAGCTGACTCACTTGAGTTAGTTTGGCTATTATCCATACCCACTAGATACAGACTACGAGGGACATAATGGCTTTGACTGACATATTTCCAAATGGTCTGCATCTTAGGCATTTCTGTTGACATGCAATGTGTATACACTATATCGTATTTATTGATTAACTTGTTTGGCTTTCTTGACAACACACTTGTAACTTCCACCGAGCCCTGCCAAAATGACTTTACTTGAACTGAAATGATTCATCACATTGAGGTTTATTGGAACAAACTTGTCTCCTTCCATAAGACTGCCATTGCAACAATACTTTCAGCTATGGCACATACAGGTATAGTGGAAAATGAAGTGTCAGTAATACTTGTGTATTTTGTGTGTTGAGCTCTCAGACCTGGGGGCTAAAATAAGCGATTCATCAGCAAAAACATTTCTCTGAGTTTGAGAGACAGGCCCTGTTTGGGCCAAAGTTGCTGCCTTAGCAAAGCTATAAGCCTTGGCCTGGTGTTACCCCATAAAAGACGAAAGGACAATGCTGGGTCATTGGAAATGGAGGCCAAACTCTTGAGTTCATCGCCTCAATTTCTCAGAAACAACTGCCCGTGGACAGACAGAGTCTGGCACTGCCGGATAGTCTAACTAACAGTCTAGTCTGATTCTAATTATTTAATGTCTTTTTTCTTTATTTTATCTTTTATTTTTATCACTTTGTGATGCATTTTTTTCTATTTCATTTGCTGTGTTCTTATACTTTTGTTTTTTGTGAAGTGTAACAGAGGCCAACTAAGAAAGTCTGGCATGGAATGTCAGTAAACCTCCCTCCCGAAGCCTCATACAGTATTGGTAGCACTGAGCTATCGGACTGGCCCTTTAGCTCAGCTGTATCGTGCTGTGCCTCCCATGCCCAAACTGTGGCGTTGACTAGGAGGTGGCTAGTTCGTGACCCGAGAGGCGGACTGCGTGGGAACACCTCAGTTACAGAAGCACATTGAACTTCATCTGTGTATGAAATGCATTACACAAATTATGAACAAAAATACAAATTGCCTTGCCTTGCCTACTTCATTAAATTGTCTTAGACCACTCATATTAGCCTAAACATCTTGTCTGACTCAAAGTGAATGACTCTCAAAGAGTTGCAATGCAATCTCCCAGGAAATAAGTTTAGCTTTTCAATTGTCCTTGATGCAGGTGGATGAGGAAATGAAGATGTAAGTTAAGAGCCATTCTTTGTGAACCTGTCATCGATCTATGGAATTGCTTCACATGACTGACACATGACGAGCATGAACATTATGGGTATGTACAAGCATGTAGGCTACATTACTGGGTTTGCTGCTCAGTATGAAGTGTTGTGAATGGTCAAAGTCAGAAATTAATTCATAAATCCATGTCATATGTTGCTGAACTTAATGCAAAGTGCTGATAACCCATTTTATATTTTGCTGGGCTGAATGTTAGTTCTTGTCTAATTACGTCTAGACAAATTATATGGTATAGCCTAAAGTGTGAAAATGTTTTACATTTAAATTGGTGACTGAATGTTTCGCTATTTTTCTGGAGCTTAGAAAAGATGTACACTATACTGTATTATCTATGTACATTTACATATCATCACTGTGAAAATAAATCTGCAAATAACTCTTTAATCAGCAACTTTATCCCCATTATTAATTTTTGATGTGGGTTTGAGGCTTATTTTATTTTATGCATCATCTTCTTTCATACGGCCTAATTGTATCTCTTATTTCTAATAGCCTCATATTCCCTCAAAATTAGAAGCTGGTGTGATGTTATAATTATGTAACAGCAGACAATATTGGACTATCATCAGTGATTTATTATGGCAGAATGTTTACACAATGTGCGCCAAAATGAGTGGGCCGGAGCCGGCAGGATCATGGATAAGAAGAGCAGGATTTGGGAGAGAGAGAAGTCCTTCATCAGCTGATGGGGTTTGAAACAGCTACGCCTGCGCTCCGGCCTGTCGTAGACACCGCGGATTGGTGTGCGGAATGACTTGTGCTCATTGAGAATGAATTAGGAAACTGCTGTTTGAAACGAAAGTCGGCAGCCATTGATTCGCTCATGTTGGCTCAAACAGCCGCTTCCCTGAGCGCAGAAGAGGCTTGGGTACGCGCTCTGCGCCTGAGCCATTATGGCGTTGCGCATGCCAGTTTCATAACCTTGCGAGGGAGGAGCTTGGCTTTTCTGGAAGCTGGAGCGAGCATAGGAGTGACGGAGGAAAACTAGAGCAACGGTGAATCGGAGATACAGCAAGCCTTTGAGTTCCATTTCTTGCAGCGGAGAAAGGCACCCCACCTGAACCACTCGGATAATAGCAAAATGAGCGCATTTACATAGAATGTAATTTGGCGTCTCCTTTCATTTATCCAGAGCGTTAATGGGACATCAAACCATTGTAATGTCCCCATTACAGTAATCACGTTTGCTAGAGAAAACAAATAGATTTTGCTTGTTAGCTAACCAGCTAACTGTACGTCGGTGTAACCAGCCAGTTATAGCGGTTGCAGGATTTAGCAACCCTTAGGTAAGGTACACATAGGCTACAATACAATTGAATGGGGGCTAGTTGCGTAAACTAGTCGTTAATTGCGTTTGAATATCACAGTTTGTAGGGCTCAGACCGAAGGATTAGGGAGCCGGGGAAACAAGGAGAAGGTGGGGCCGAAGAGAGTCAAACGGACTAAGCGCTTGCTGGCTGCCTTGGTCCTCATCTGAAGCATTCACGGACGGTTCGGGGAAAAATATTACGCCCATTGGAATTTTGGAAACATTCGGAACGATTGCTTGGAGATACCTTTCGTCGCCGACGGGAAGATCCGAAGTTGCTGCATCAGACATTTTTTAATTGTGATCGGTGTCTTGCTCTGATACAGTCAACCGTTGTGCGCGGATTTGGGGGAATAATTTCCCCAGTCTTGTTGGACCATGGCCGACGACGACGTTCTGTTTGAAGATGTGTACGAGCTGTGCGAGGTCATTGGAAAGTAAGTGCCATGCTGTTTAATTGTTACATTATTGCATGTTCTGCGGGGCGATGCTGTGTGATGTGTAGACTGCGTTGAATCCTATATGTCTCGCCCCTGTGTATGGGGTATTAGGATGTATGTGGGTGCCTCTCGTCTTGGCGATTGCCTGGCAAGGTGTCAGTTTGTCACGGTGTGTCTCTTCCTCGGTTGATAACTCAGCCGTGCATGAAATATGCCCTCTGTGGTGCAGTGACTGCGAGTCTGTGTGGGGAGACAGAAAAGTATCGATTGGCCGCTCTTCAACCAAGAATCTATTCTCGTCACAAATCTTGACAGTCAAAAAGCGAGGGGGTCTATGTTGCTGGGCGGGATATGGCAGTTTAATGGTTGTCTGGACTTTCCGAAGCCACACCTGACCACTATTGCATTCATTTTTGTCATGCACTGTTTGATTTGGTCATGCATCAGTGCACATCTAATGGGACTTCAGAGGAAAGCGCGGCCTATGACGGACTGCATTATTGCCTGGTTTTGTAGCAGAAATTCTCATACCAGGCCATGTTCAGATAATTTACTGGAGACACTGCTGTCACTGGAATGCGCTCTGTGAAAAATAATCCAAGATCACTGTTGCACTGACGAATATTAACCTTAGCCTTGGCTCCCTCCATCCATACGCCTCCGGTTGATTAGGAATGCATTCAGTTGTGCATAGGAGATGCTGCTCCCTCGGTCATACTTCTGGCAGCCGCTATCGGTCTGTAAAGTCGCTCTCCACCTTATGCACAGTGTGTTGGTTGACAGACTAGAACATAACCTATCATCTGCTATTTATATGTGAACAGTGTAATGATTTCATATATTGAAATAAATCAGATGGATTTTTTTTCACTTTTGCGCGACTTATTCAGAGTGACCACAATGGCTTATGTGAACTAACTGGGCTCATAGATGGGGCAATACACACGCTGTTTAAAGTGACGTCATCCTCTTGTTGTGTGACTCTCTGGTGCCAAAGCCGGTGACAGGACAGGAGGGGTGTGTGTTGAGTCGTGTCTTGGCAGGCCCGGAGAAGACCAGAATTCACACACACACACACACGCACACGCACACGCACACGCACACACACACACACACGCACACGCACACGCACACGCACACACACACACACACACGTTTCCCACCGCTGGTGTTTGTGGTAGAGATGAGCCCGCCATCGAAGGTGCGTGGGAAACCACCACATGCACCTGCAAGCAGAAATAATTACTCACACACTTTGTAACAAGTGACGGCCCGTAGATTTTCCCATGCATGCTGACAGTTACTGTAAAGAAAGCACAAGGTAACACGGACCTGTTCTGGATCTTTGTGATGTCCCATATGTAAAAATGGGCATTAGGTTTATAGTTAACTCACAGGCTAAAAAAGTATTCATGGTCTTAGTGAAGGTAGTATTGCTGTCTAGTGTTTATCCAATTAACCATCCATTCACCTTTGATCTACCATGTGTGCTAAAGCCTCTTCAGTGGATGGCAGACTTGTAACACAACACAACACAACACAACACAACACAACACAACACAACACAACACAACACAACACAACACAACACAACACAACACAACACAACACAACACAACACAACACAACACAAAACAACACAGAAGATGGGTCAGGGGGATCTTGTTGGTAGCCGAAGTTCCACTTAATTTTGGTCCGAGATTAGCAGGGCAGTCCCCACATGAAAACAATAGCGAGACAGAAAACAAAAACAAAGCAATCGGAACGGGACTAATCCTTATTTACAATCTTTTATGGAAATAATATAGGCCTACCCTCACATGTGCGTAGATTATGCAAGGGCTAAATATAGACTA
>NC_085869.1:30478210-30483210 GCF_034702125.1 Engraulis encrasicolus | reverse complement strand
CGTGGATGGCCCTCTCGAGTCGAGGGAAGACGGTAGCACGCACCTCTCCCTTTCCCTGTCTTACCTTTTGTTCTTCCGGATTACGATCAAAAAACGGCAGGCCTGTTTCCTTAAAATTACTTTTGACCTGTTTCTTTTGATCCTTTCTGTCTTTCCTCTGGTGAACTTTTTTGAGGGTAAAAAAAATGTGTACTACTGTTTTTTTCTGTTTCTTTTTTGAAACTTTGAGTCTGGGGCAGGCCTTCACATCAAGCCTTTCAAAGCAAATAGAGTGCCGTCTTTGAGGCGGGGCTTTGTAGTAGCTTATGAGATATGTCAGTACTACGCAGCTATGCTGCTTTCACTGTGGGCCATTGAGATGTGCGTAGTGCACACTGAAGGGGCCTTGTCTGTTCGACTAATGCAATCCTCACACACTGCACCAAGTCATTCAGACAGTCGAGAGAGCACTATCAGCTCAAATCTGGAGCGTGTGCTTGAGTACTGTGGGACTTGATTGTTCCCTACACCCCCAACCTCCTCCCCCAGCTGGCCGACCCCGTAATCTCATGATCAACCACATCCGAATGGGATTTCTAGAAGAGAAGCTACAACAGTGTCAAGGAAGTCCAACAATTTTTTGGGCCCTGCTTCAGTACTGAACGTGACGGGTCCACCTCATAATTTCAGACTTCTGAGGTGGGATGTTTCCCATATTTGGATTTATGAAAGGAAGATCAGACCACTTTTTTGTTGCAGACTGGACTGTGCACACCAGTAGGCTTTTTTAACTGAAGGGCTCTGTGTCACTCCTCCCCCCCCCTTTCAGTGGAGCTGCTGTTGCTGCATTGATTTGATCAAATTTCAAACCTCCTGCCCAGACTCCTTCACTGTTGCAGGCAACAATTCTCTCTCCCTCGCACTCGGTCGTGCATAAAGTGGGGCAGGCGGTCTCCACATGAAGAGAATGCAGACTCAACATGAGGAGAACGCTGCTGAGGTGGCCTGTGGTATTTCTGGGTCTTTCTTTTCTCTCTCTCTCCGTCTTCCTCCTTTTCCCGCTCACTCCTTCTCTCTTTTTTCCCTTTATTTTTTGCCCTCCCTGATGGTGGGTCTCTTGGATTCTAAACCATTTCCTCCTCCGTTGCCAAAGTACACTACTACACCTCTGCTTGTAAAGGCCAGACAGAAAGCAGGGCCCGGCGTATTTCCTAAGTAGCTACTTCCGTCCATTTTCACAGTGCAACGATGCACGGACCAAAGTGCCCCAAGGCCCTGACCTGAAAAAAAAATATTTGTTTTTCTTTGGGGCGGGATAGGAGTGTTTTGTCACTGAAGAGATGGCTGGCCGGAGAAGGCGGCTTGTTCTATTTGTCGAGGGGAAGTGAAAGTACTAGGCCTGAGAGTTATCATCAGGGGAAATAAGAAAAAAGATGTCTGCAGGAGTGGACGCCATTATGTCTTTTCCCCTCAGAAACGTTTCATCCATGTCCTCAGCTATCTGTTGGTGAGCCCTCAGTACTTCATTGTCTGAACGGCCTTTTTCCTCTCGTTCATCTTTTTTTCCAACCCCTTCCATGACCTTTTAATGTGTTGACTGTTATTTCTCTTCTCTCTGAAGGTTGCAGAACAATTGAGTGAATATTCAGTTGGGAGTTGAAATCAAACTATTGCTGTGAGTCACAGCACCAGATGGAGAATAATGATGATTTATCGGGGAACTAATATGATTAGAAACAGTGTGCAGATGGTTTGCAAGCTTTTTTCTATTTTTTTTATTGTTTATATATTTCCCTTTGTTTGCTTATTTTTCAATGAAATGTGTTATTTTATTGTCAGCGGGTGGCTGTTGAATGCCAGACCAAGTGTGACCACAGATGCATTTATCCTAGAGTTGGCACTCCCAGCAACTTAGCACTACAAGAGAGTCATGTATTTAATGTTATTTAATTCTTTATATAATATATCATTAATTATTATGATGTTGTGCAACTTGATGTCTCTGTGGTTCTGTGTCTATGGATGACTTGCTGTCACGGTGAATGGCTTGGTCGTTCGCCCCGCAGCGTTGTACTTCCCCCATGTTTGCACAGCAATTTCCTGCAATGTTTTGCACTTGTTAGCATATTTTTGATGTGGGCTAATGGTCTTTGTGAGCACAACATGCCCTGACATGTGCTCCTGACACATGCTTACTTTTATGTCAGTGAAGCGAGTGAGGAATGATTAATGCTATAGCAACTGGACCGCCAAAGAAGAGAAAGAGAAAGCATAGTAGACAAAGATAACCCAGGCTCGGACGTTTCCAGGATCCATGTGATGTCAGGTTAACTTCCCCTTAGGAGACCTTCGGTTAGGAGACCTTTGGAGAACTTTGGTTAAGAATAAATGGAGTTCCATTGGCGCTGTAGATGGTGGTAGCACACACTTTGTGCAAGCCACCACCAAACACCACTAAAACAAAAGAAGAAGCAGGGGACAACGCCCCCTTAGGAGACCGAAGTTGGGCACACTACTTTGCATTGGGTGGGCGAAGTTCCTTCTCTCTTACAGTAGAAGATCGTTGGGACCACTATCTCTGTAGCATGTGCTAATCGACAGTGTTAGCGATTCACTTTTATATTTCTGCTGTTCTTTTCATGATGTAGTGTAACCTTAGTTACCCTGATGTTTCATGACAAAACCTCCACCTCCTCTTCCTCCTCCACCCTCACATTCTCCTCCTTCACCTCCTCCACATCTTCCTACTCCTCCTTCTCATCTTCCTACTCTTCCTCCTCCTCCTCCTCCTCCTTCTCTTCCGCCTCTTTCATTGTTTTCCTCTTCCTCCTCTTGGCCATGCCGTGTGTACATGTGCATGCGCGCTCGTGTGTCCCGCTGGGAGTGATGACTCTTCGGCTGTGCGGCCCATCTTTGCTGCAGTGTCCTCAGTCGGGGCTGGAAAGGGCTGACATCATCGTCCCGTGCCGCTACACTGATCTCCCAAGCCTCCGCTCTCTTACACAACAAGAAGAAGCCTCTTTATTTTCGGGAGTTATTTTTGTTTGATTCTCAGCTTCTCGTTCTCTTTCTCTCTCTCTCTCTCTCTCTCTCTCTCTCTCTCTCTCTCTCTCTCTCTCAATGTCAATCTCATTCACCTTTTCAAGCATGAAAACGTTTCTATTTGTCTTGACTACTTTATCTGTTTAACTATTCATCAGTAGTTTGTGTGTACACGGGCAGGAGGTGGAATAACAATAGCTGCTAGCCTACTATCAGATATTATGCCTCATGAAACGCTTGTGTGTTAGTAGGTTACACCCACTGTGTAAACATGAAAGTAGCACATGTTCTTGGAAATCTATACGTGTGGAAATGCTGAAGCAAAGAGTCTTGGCAGGGCTAGTAGGACGTATTGATTCGGCTGGGATTATGAAGGAAAAGATGCAGCAATGCTACCGCATGGTGGAAGCTACCATCTGCAAAAACCTTCAGTGTTGTGTGTGTCTAATGTCTATCATTCCAGAGGGGTTTGGAGTGTGTCACATTCTTTGTGTGTGTGTGTGTGTGTGTGTGTGTGTGTGTGTGTGTGTGTGTGTGTGTGTGTGTGTGTGTGTGTGTGTGTGTGTGTGTGTGTGTGTGTGTGTGTGTGTGTGTGTGTGTGTGTGTGTGTGGTGGACCGGCTCAGAGGGTGAACTCAACTGTCTCTGAAATGTTACTTGAGAAGAACTGCCCTTTCACCTCATAACCTTCCGGTGACCTTGAGGAGATCTGGGGAAGGCATTAGCCGCTTCTCCACGTAGCATCTGCTGGGAACCTTTTATCTGCTCTCCATCGCTCTCTAAAGTCTTGCCTTTTTTTTGTGAAATTCCACGGCTGCTTCAATCATTCAAAATCACAGACAACACCACAGCCCTTTTTTAATTTGGTTCGTTGTAGTAAGTTAAAAATGCTCAGTTTGAATTCACATTTGTTTGAATAAACCATTGCACCTGGGCATTTGTGTCAGGTGTCAGAAACAGAGCCTTGTCTTTTTAGAGCGGCATTCACTTGTGAAGTGTTACATTGTGTGTGTGTGTGTGTGTGTGTGTGTGTGCGCGTGTGTGTGTGTGTGTGTGTGTGTGTGTGTGTGTGTGTGTGTGTGTGTGTGTGTGTGTGTGTGTGTGTGTGCGTGTGTGTGTGTGTGTGTGGTGTGTGGCGTGCCCACGACACAACTCATCAGGCTTTTATTGTGTTTACTCGGTCCCAGGAAAATGAAGTGCATCAGTAAAAGTCAAGTGACTGGAGCTCACAGAGCTCGCACATTCCTCTGGCAGCAGTGTAATCACACACACACACACACACACACACACACACACACACACACACACACACACACA
This sequence comes from Engraulis encrasicolus, assembly GCF_034702125.1. Lineage (NCBI taxonomy): Eukaryota > Metazoa > Chordata > Actinopteri > Clupeiformes > Engraulidae > Engraulis > Engraulis encrasicolus. Next base: position 30,478,873 of record NC_085869.1, on the reverse strand, counting down.
CACACACACACACACACACACACACACACACACACACACACACACCCATCCTCGTTCGTAACGGGGGGATCACACGCACACAGACACATGCATGCACACACACACAGTAACACTCACACACACACACACACAGTAGCACAACACTCATACACAACACACACATGCACAAAAGCACACAAACACACACACACCCTCCTGCGTTATAGGGGAAACTGTAATCACCACCGCCGCTTTCAGCCTTGGCCGCACGTAAATCAGTTGCCATGGTGCTGCGAGCTCTCTGCACCGCAGTCCTGAGATGTTTGTGTCGTTGGCCTGACCGACCGACCGACTACGCTTTAGAGAAAATCTGGACAGCAGAGATATTTTACCACCACTAACCGGGGATTTCAGCAGCAGCAACAACAACAATATGCTCTCTCTCGCTCTCTCTCTCTCTCTCTCTCTCTCTCTCTCTCTCTCTCTCTCTCTCTCTCTCTCTCTGTCACACACACACACACCCACACAGATTCCTCACAAGATTCTTCACATATTTCGATGTCTTTGTGGAGCATAAATAAATGAAGGTGGTCGACCTCAGATGGACTTAACATTCTTAAGCAGCTCTTCAATATGGTCCAGCTCTCTGGATTGGTTTGGTGAATGATGAGTCCAATCTGACCT
>NC_085869.1:30465710-30473210 GCF_034702125.1 Engraulis encrasicolus | reverse complement strand
ACACGCACACACACACACACACACACACACACACACACACACACACACACACACACACACACACACACACACACACGGATCGGCATTCTTGTGCCGGAGGCTTGGGGTTTAGGAGGGGTGTATGAGCAATCAAATTGACCAGGGGCCCCGTGTGGGTGGGAAGAGAGAGGGAAGAAAGAAAGGAGAGAGAGGAAGAAAAAAAGAGAGGGAAAGCAAGAGGGAGCAAGTCCTGTGTTTTCAGCAGGACGGTAGGTCAGCACAGAACAGTGAGGGGGTGGTTTGGTCTGGAGAGCGCAACTAATAGCTGAGGTGTGTGTGCGTGTCTCTGTGTGTGCGCGCCTGTGTGTGTGTGCGCCTGTGTGTGTGCGCCTGTGTGTGCGTGCGTGTGCGCCTGTGTGTGCGTGCGTGCGCCTGTGTGCATGTGTGAGCGTCTGGAGTTCCACCAAGTTCCTCCACTGTATCTCTTTGGCAATCCCCCGCCCTCTTATTATTTCTCTGAGCCTCATTGTGTGGCTGCAGTCCCTGTGGGCAAGATCAGATCTGACTGATTTATTTGCTGGTGGTTATGGAAGATGACCAGCGGCTCTCTCTGTGGTGAGGCTGGGGGTTGTCAAGTGTCCAAAGTATTTCCCACTTGCGCCAATATAGACACCCATCAGTGAATAGTTAGCAGGGCCTGTGAGTGAGTGTGTGGATTTTTAAGCATTACAAGAAACACAAAAGCAAAAATGCATTTTCCGATTCCAAGAATACCATTATGTTCTTTGGGAATGCATTATTGTTTAGTGGTCATCCCTCTGACATTCCATTGGGATCGACAGCATTATGTCCAAAGGATCCTCATCAAATGTGAAATGTACCACAAGGGATGTCATCAGTCATAACATTTCATCGTGGCATTTCATAAGCTTCAAATTTTACACAAGTTCCAGGTTTAAATGTTCAGGCAGGAAAGAAGAGAGAGTTGATCTGTTTTGGTTGGAAGTGGCATGGAGTGCCATTGTTTCAGTCAACAATGTTGGCAGGAGGAGGCTCATATACATGCAGACATTTTGAACAAAGAAGGTGGATCTAACAAGAAGCATCATTTTGTTTCTTTTCCGGTATCTACTTTATGTCGGGTGAACGCCCCTTTAGGAGACCTTCGGTTAGGAGACCTTCTGAGTCTTGAGGTTGAGAAGACATGGAGTCCCCTTAGCGCTGTAGATGGCGGTAGCGCACGTCTTGCGCAAACACCTCAAAAGACAAGAAGAAGTAGGGGACAACGCCCCCTTAGGAGACCCAACTTGAGCACACGCTTTTGCATTGAGTGGGCGTGTTTTGCGATATCTTGGTTTGATTCAGTATTTTTGTTTTGAATTTTGCAGGCATTTTGATGAAGCCACACCTACGCACAGCATATCGGTACGGTGGTGTCTCCCAGATGAGCATGTGTGGAGCAGGGCGGAACTGCATGGATATGGTGTTTAATGCAATGGGGGAAAGTCCTGGTGGCTCCTCCACACGACATACATCAGCTTCGTTGTTGCACAGAGAGGAAGTGAGCGATTTGAAAAGTCAAGTAAATGTAGCTGTAAACATAGCAATTAACGCTGGAGGTCTTGGCACCCTTTCGCTGTCACTTGCATTTTTTGTGTTATGCAACGAAGAGACTCATTTTTTTCTTATTCTAACTGACTACTCATTTTAGCCATTCATCTTCCCTTTGGAAAACACACACACACAATCCCCACATTCCTGCAATAACATCTGTGTGTAAGAGACACACGCACGCACACGCACACGCACACGTACACGCACACGCACACAGCATTCTTCCCATAAACCACATAAGAGATGGGGGCAGAAGGCAAAGCATGTTTATCTCTCCCCTCCCATGCTGAAGCGTAGGAGACGAATGCCTGCAGAGACGTGTATGTGTGTGTGTGTGTGTGTGTGTGTGTGTGTGTGTGTGTGTGTGCGTGTGTGTGTGTGCGTGTGTGTGTGTGTGCGTATGTGTGCGCATGTGTGTGCGCTTATGGATATGTATGCAGGCGGCACATAGCCAGAGATCCTATCTGCTCCCCAGATGCTATGTAAAATGTGTTTGAGGTGTGTGTTTGTGTGTGTGTGTGTGTGTTTTGTGGATGTATATGAGTAAGAGTGTTTGTGCATGATAAGGTGGTATGGAAGTGAATGATACAGTGTGTGTGTGTGTGTGTGTGCGTGCATGTGCACACGCGCTTGCGTGCGTGCGCTTGCGTGTGTGAGGTAGAAGGTGCAGGTGTCAGTCAATTGTGCGGAGTTTAAAAAGAGAATGTACACATTCATGTGCATACGGTGATCCCACAGCATATTGGATATTCATACACATACATGCAATGCTACTGTGCATACTAAAAGAGAGCTATCGATCACAATGCAGTAATAATTCAATAATACATGCAGGAAACGTACGAAAACAGGGCAGAGGGGTGAAATTATTTTAGGGATGGCTCTATAAATAAAAAACCTTTCTATATGGTCTCACTATAGTGAGGATGGATTTTCAGTGATGGTGTTCTCGAATGTAAACACCGCAACAGATGGGGTGGGATGGGGAGAGGAGGGGGCGGGGGTGACTGTATGTGTGTTTGTGTAGCTGTGTTGTAGTCAGCATGGCACCAGGGCACCCCACCCCTGCTCCTCTGTCTCCCTCCCCATGTGTGTAACTCTAGAGCAGGCAGGGGTGTGTGTGTGCGTGCGTGTGTGTACGTGTGCACGTGGGCATGTGTGCGTGTGCGTGTGCATGTGTTCACGTGTGTGTGACTTAGGCCTCTGGGGAGGGAACTTCAGAGCTTCAGTGGTGCCTTGACCCCTGTCTACAGGCTAACCACTCCACTCCAGCGACATTACACACACACACACACACACACACACACACACACACACACACACACACACACACACACATTGAGGCACATTGAGGCACATATGTACACACACACTCGCACACACATGCATAACTTACTCGCACACGCATACACACAGACACACACACACACACACACACAGACACACACACACACACACACACACACACACACACACACACACACACACACACACACACACACACACTGGGCCTGATTTCCTAGCAGGAGGTTTCCATCTGTGCTGACACCAAAAAAAGCTTGAAGTGTTTTTTTTCTCTCCTTTTTCTTCCCCTCCCTCCTTTTTTTCTGTCCTGGAGGACACGGTGCATAGGCAGGCAGCAAGAGGGAAGGCTGTCACCTTCACCCCTAGCTCCATTGCTAAGAGGCTAGGTGTCACCGCAGGGAGGTTTTCTCTGTGTCTGTGTGCAGAAGGTGTGTGTAGAAGGTGTGTGTACGTGTGTGAAAAAAGAGAAGGTGGAACAGAGGTGGAGAAAGTAAGTGTGTGTGTGTGTGTGTGTGTGTGTGTGTGTGTGTGTGTGTGTGTGTGTGTGTGTGTGTGTGTGTGTGTGTGTGTGTGTGTGTGTGTGTGTGTGTGTGTGTGTGTGTGTGTGTGTGTTGGCGGGGTTTATGATGTGTGTGTGTGTGTAGCTGTAGGTGGCAGTTTGGTGGAGTTTTCTTCAAGGGAGTCGGTCAGTAAACGTGCATCAGCGGTCGGTGGTGTTTGCCCGCTGCAGACGGCTTGCATGCCGGCCAGTAGAGAGGAGAGGGGCTCCATAGCTCCACAGGACGACAGCTGTTATTTTATTTTCCCCTTGTGTTTGTTTTGTCTCTCCTTCATCTTCTCCGTCTTGACTCCCCTTGGCATCGTCTGGCTGCTTTTGAATTTGTTTCCCTGACTGAGTCTGTCTGTGTGTGTGTGAGAGAGAGAGAGAGAGAGAGAGAGAGAGAGAGAGAGAGAGAGAGAGAGAGAGAGTGTGTGCGCGCGTGTGCATGTGCGCGCGTCTGCGTGCGCGCGTCTGCGTGTGTGTGTCTGCGTGTGTGTGTGTGGGTGTGCGTGTCTGGGTATGCGTGTGTGGGTGTGCGTGTGTGGGTGCGCGTGTGTGGGTGTGCGTGTGTGGGTGTGTGCGCGTGTCTGCGTGTTTGTGTCTGCATGTGTGTGTCTGCGTGTGTGGGTGCGCGTGTGTGGGTGCGCGTGTGTCGGTGTGTGTGTGTGTGTCCTTCTCAGCATGAGTATGGCATGCATCAGCCGTCCTCGTCGTTTACACGGCAGGCCCCCTCTCAAATATTTGCAGCCCCAACACACACACACACACACACACACACACACACACACACACACACACACACACACACACACACACACACACACACACACACACACACACACACACACACACACCAAATGACAGTCTCACACTCCCCCTCCTCTCTCAGCTGTATGTGGATAGTGGACGATTGGAGAACCAATATGTTTACAGTGGGGACTCACTCCCCCTTGGACAGGCCCAGTCACCCAGCCTTGTGAGTCAGCAAGCCAGCCAGCCAGCCAGTCAATCAGTCAGTCAGTCAGTCAGTCAGTCTCATGCTGCATACTCTCCAGACACTGTGTCACTCCGCACTGGAAGTCTACAGAGCTGCAGCTCTCTACAGTGCATTCGTTTTTTGATTTGTTTATTCGTTTTGCAAGGCCTTTCTCAGGAGTGTCAATCAAATAGGTCCTGACTCGAGGCCTTCAGAACAGCTGCTCTAAAAGGCTGAAGTTTTGAAGTTTCCATTTCACAAGACCATTTCTGGAGTATTGGACCAGCACGTAGCTCACTACCTACTGAATTTGTTGTGTTGGTCATCTGTTGATCTTCGTGGAGCGGGTTTGGGTTTTGTGTGTGTTTGTGTGGTTGTGTGGTTGTGTGTGTGTGGTTGGGGTTTTGGAGTCATGTTGTTGAAGGCGCACCCTGTGATGGAGAAGAACATCTGGACTCTGACAATGCCCTGGATATCGCCCAAATACATAGACATTCACACTGGACTCTTTGGCCACGGCAAGAGGAGGTAGGTATGTGCTGGTGTGTGTGTGTGTGGAAGTGAGTATGAATCTGTTGGTACACAGCATATTGTGCAGTATAAAGATGCAACACTTGGAGAGTAGAACCAACACTTTCATTGTTACTAATTGACTCTTGAGTGTTAACACTGCAGTGATATGCTGTGCAGGCTGGTTATGCCACAGACACGAGACCTCTATCGGATCACCACCAGTGTGACAGGCTGCGAGTAAATGTTTTTTTTCCCAATTGTGTAGCTTGGGAGGTGTAACCTGCTTGGTTTTGAATATAAGGCTTTGCATTTTGCATAGAAGCATTAGTCTTGTATTGTTAGTTTAAACTTGCTTGTCCCTATGGAGACAAATGCTCCAATTTGTGGCTGTTGCTGCTGCAGTCCAAAGGGACTTGATTATGGTGCCCTCTCTCTCTTTCTCTGAAATCTCTGTGGTTCTCCTTCACTCTCTGTTTCTCTGTTTGCCACCTCTCTCTCTCTCTCTCTCTCTCTCTCTCTCTCTCTCTCTCTCTCTCTCTCTCTCTCTCTCTCTCTCTCTCTCTCTCTATCTCTCTCTCTCTCTCTCTGTCTCTGTCTCTTATTTTTTTTTGCCACGCCACTGTCTAGTGAGTGACTTGATCCTAAATGTTCATAGACCAGTGATTTCTAAATATATGGTCTGGAGTGGGATGCACTGCCATAGGTTTTTGGCTGAGACGAGATTCAACTAAACATCCCCAATTGCTCTCAATGTAATTTTTACAGCCCATATTGCGATGTGGACCTGGCATAAGAAGCCTAGGGGTTAGCAATTTATTCCCCCCACTCATCGTCCTTTCAGCTAAGTGCCATTGGCTAAATGCTGGCCCTGACTTTCCAGGGTTGTGTCTTGTCGTCGAGAGCAAATGAAATGCTGCCTTGCTGGCAGGTGGCCAGGAATGGGGCTTTTTGATTGGATGGAGGGCGGCGGGTCACGGCTTAATAGTATTTCTGAGTCGCCCGACAGGCTCCATGATGCTGGGTCACAGTGTAAGGTTGTTTGCAAGCACAGACAAGTATGTGTCTATATGGCTTTTGTTGTAGTACTTGTATATGGCTCTCGTTTCAGCAGTGTGTATGGCTATCATTGTAGCTCTGAGTGTATATGGCCAGGGAAGCTGACAGAGAGGGACATAGGGGTTTGTTGCCTGGGCCCCCAAGAAGAGGGGAGGGGGCCCAGGATTGGGTCCTCATTACATTGTATGTATGGAGAGGGGGGAGCTTTTCAGATGAATTTGTCCTGGCAAAAGCTGTCAGCGGTCCTGTACAGGGCTAAGACTGTAGTATACTGTATGTGTGTAATGTCTGAGGCTGTTGAGCAATCCAATCGGGCCAGAGCGACGCTGGGGTCAGTGGGAAATGAGCTGAGCTGTGGAGCTTTAGTGCCTCCCAGCAGCATTAACACACTGATAACGGGCCCACATCAGCACTTTACCTCCGTCTCTCTCTCTCTCTCTCTCTCTCTCTCTCTCTCTCTCTCTCTCTCTCTCTCTCTCTCTGCCTCTTATGCTCTCTCACTCACTCTCTCTCTCTGTCTCATACTCCTGTTCAGTCTCTTTCAGTTCAGATTCAGCCTCCTCTGTCTGTCATAATCTCTGTAACGCACTCTCGCAGTACTGTTTTTTTTTCTCTCCTTACTCTCTTCCTCGGAACAGTCCTTTCAGAACAGCCTGCCAGCTTCTCCTTTCTTTGACTGACTCTCTCACTCTCTCTTACTCTCCCTCTCTCTCTCTCTCTCTCTCTCTCTCTCTCTCTCTCTCTCTCTCTCTCTCTCCCTCTCTCCCTCTCTCCCTCTCTCCATCCCTAACTGTCCTTCCTCCCATCTGCGAAAAAAAAGGCCTGAATGCTTATCTCATTGACATTGCCACACACACACACACACACACACACACACACACACACACACACACACACACACACACACACACACACACACACACACACACACACACACACACACACACACACACACCGAAACAAGCTGTTTAACCTTTGCAATCAGACCAAGGAGGTCTGTGCCAGTGCCAGTGAAATAGCTCGGTGATGGTGGCTTTCATTAATAGGAAGACAGGAAGGGACACCCGCAGTGTGATGGATCAGAGAAAAGGAGAGTGGAGAGGAGAGGGGGGGGGGGGTAGAGAGACTATTATAGCTAGAGAGAGAGAGTGAGAGAGAGAGAGAGAGAAGGAGAGAGAGAGAGGTGGGGGTAGAGAGACTGTTATACCTCTCTCATGCACAGTTTGTGGTGGATAAACAGAATTATTTGGGCTATTACTACAGCCTACTGATCACGTCATTACATTCACCATGGCAATCAGGATTTTATATGGAATGTTCACTGTTTACAAAAACAATACGATGATATTGATGTTGACAAATTACTCACATTTTAGAAACCTATTCCTAACCCTATCAATGACTGATTTTTGGTACAGGACATAGCCTGGTCTAGTGGTGATTACAAGGGAGAGCGAGAGAGGGAGATAGATGTTTTTGGCTGTGCTATTGGAAACAGATAGTGCAGTGCTCCACC
>NC_085869.1:30455710-30460710 GCF_034702125.1 Engraulis encrasicolus | reverse complement strand
GTGTAGTGGTGTGTCTGTCTGGGTTTAATGCATCCTTTGGTTAGAGAAATGGGAAGACCAGACCAACTGCATGTTAGGCTTTTGGCATATTGCAGCTACGTACTTAAATAGATAAGTGGTGTTTTAGTATGCCTACTTGAGATTGTAAAACTGTGAGTCTCTTTCTTTGTTTAGATGCACTGCACACACTCTTGTCACTTTTCTTCTCAAAACAGTAGCTTTCTTAGCATTCACAAGGCACACACCCTCAACACGCACAAACACAAACACAAACATTCCTCTAGTCAATCATCAATTTTCAGATACACACTTCTCGGATCACTCTTTGACACAGCAACATGATCCTTCAAGCAATTCAAACTATTCACCTTTACCCAGACTGTCCCATCAAACTCCCTTTCGAGGAAAAAGAGATCATCATTCCCCAGAAAAATCCATGTCAAGTTGGTGAACCCGAGCATGTGAAATGAAGATGCAATCCAAATGGAGGGGTTTGTGACACAACTTGGCGTGACCCGTGGTGCTCATTTGTGACTGGCTGCAGAAGGGGGTCTTCTTTACCAGGGTGAAGCTCTCCTCTCCTCTCCTCTCCTCTCCTCTCCTCTCCTCTCTTCTCTTCTCTTCTCTTCTCTTCTCTTCTCTTCTCTCCTCTTCTCTCCTCTCCTCTCCTCTCCTCTCCTCTCCTCTCCTCTCCTCTCCTCTTCTCTCCTCTCCTCTCCACTACCCCTCTCCTCTCCTCTTCTCTCCTCTCCTCTCCTCTCCTCTCCTCTCCTCTCCTCTCCGCCATCTGTCAGCCTGAGTGTGAGTGCTGGACCAAACAACATGGCTCCCCCCACTACTTCCTGTGATGCTACTGCCTGCTAGTATTCTGCTTCACTGCATCATTGGTCTAGGCAGAGATGGTAGGCTGCGACTTAGTGTGTGTGCGTGTTTGTTTATTCTTGTGTGTGTTTTGTGCCTGTGTGTGTCTGTGCATGTGTTACTTGTGCGTGCTCGTGTGTGCTCGTGCCTCATTCACAAGTATCAAATCTGTGTGAAAAGGCAGTGACGTGCGGGACCAATATCCTGTGCCCAAATAACTGCACCGCAAGTGGGTATTGATAAAAGCATCAGCTAAATGTAATGTAGTATGTTATTGGTCCATCTGTGTGCCGCGTGGGCGAGTGGGATCGTTGTTTACTGCAAGCCCCCACATGGTCAAGTCTCATCATGTTGCTGCTGTGCTGTGTGTGACCTGTCAGTGGTCTATATGGGCTAATCTTAGCTTTAGCCTTGCTGCACCAGGGATTAAGAGCAGAGGAGTAAGCCATGACAGCCAGACTGGATTGGAAGAAGAGAGCAAAGAGTCCGGCAAACCCACACACACACACACACACACACACACACACACACACACACACACACACACACACACACACACACACACACACACACACACACACACACACACACACACACACACACACACACACACACACACACACACACACACACACACACACACACACACACACACACACTCTGCCCCATCCTGGTCTAGATTTCTTGCAGAGTAGTAAGCCATGACAGCCAGACTGGATTGGAAGAAGAGAGCAGAGAGTCCGGCAAACCCACCCACCCACTACACACACACACACCCCCACTACACACACACACACACACACACACACACACACACACACACACACACACACACACACACACACACACACACACACACACACACACACACACACACACACACACACACACACACACACACACACACACACACACACACACACACACTCTGCCCCATCCTGGTCTAGATTTCTTGAAAACATTGACCAGCGCCATGTCAAGTTCCATCTCAAAGAAACTTCTTGAATGCCAAGTTTAGAACTGCATGTAATTATACAGTGCAATGATATGATCCTAATGGTGGCGCATTATTGGCGTAACAGCCCTGTAATTTCAGAAATATTGTTTAAAAAGTGACATTTCGCCGGGCCCGAGGGCAGACGGGGCCTAATGGAAGAGCGAGACATTTTCATAAGGCCATATAATGGCACATTTTAGATCTGCCTCATTTTGAGTTTTATCTTTATGGCATTTGGGGGAAACACCAGGAGGGCTCTCAATGGAGACCACAGACACTGTGTGTCTGTCTCTGTCTCTGTCTCTGTCTCTCTCTGTCTCTGTCTCTGTCTCTGTCTCTGTCTCTTTGTCTGTCTGTCTCTCTCTGTCTCTGTCTCTTTGTCTGTCTCTTTGTCTGTCTGTGTGTCTGTGTGCGTTTGCGTGTATGCATGCATCCGGTGTGCCAACTAACTTTATCAGGATCAATTTTGTGTGTTTATGTGTGGTTTTGTCATGTTCCCAGGCTTGTGTGTGCACGTCCGTTCATCACACACACACACACACACACACACACACACACACACACACACACACACACACACACACACACACACACACACACACACACACACACACACACACACACACACACACACACACACACGCACACGCACACACACACACATGACGTAGGAGTCCACCTTCTTGTCAGTCATGCTACACTACATAGCCTAATCCACATGTTGTATAATACAATACAGTGTGTTAATGGAGCAGCAGAGATGCTTTGCCAGGTCAACACACCACTACATAACTCCCCTCCCCCACCCTCTCCCTCGCTCCTACGCTATGCTACGCTAGCGTGACTTGACCGGCTCAGCCGACCCCTGACCCCTCTCCAGTGTCCGACAGGGCAAGGATTGTGTGTTTCGTATAAACAGGCGGATTAGTGAACGAGCGATATGCTACACGCTTCTTTAGCATGTAGCCGAGTGCCATCACCTCTGCTCTGCTTTGGCTCAGCTATTCTACTCTCTACCCCCTTTACCGTTTACATTAAATCGCTGTTATAAACACTGTTTATTACATGTATATATTATATATTACAGATTATATATATTACCGTTAACCGTTGTTGTGTGGACTCAATTCTCTGTGTGAATTCATCTGGCATTAACCCTGTAGGGATGCTGGCTTCCTGGTGTACAGATACTATAGTGGGTTTAATATGTTATATTACTTAAACAAACCAATCACAAATGCCTAGTGCAGTATACACCCACATCAATGTAACGTCCATTTACGTGTCTCTACGCGGTGCCCTTATTACTTTTGCTTTGTGTGAAAGTCAGCCTGTTTTTATGACCTTGCACTTCTTATTAATCATCAATTTGGCGGCAAATGTATGGGTATGATGTTGGTTTAGAGTTTAGACAAAAGCGCAAGTTTTTTACCATTTGCACCACATGCTCTCCACATCACATCACCACACCACACAACAGCAGGTCTCTGGCATTTAAGACCGTAGTGGGGCTGTCACCTTGGTGCTCGGATGGTCTGTGCGTGGTATGCCCTTGATTGGAGAGAGAGCATCTTGTGTGGGAGCAGTGTTAGTGGTAGACATGACCGCAAGTTTTTTGGTGGAAAACATTTGAAAATAAATTTACAAACTTACTTGAAGCCTCGCTTACTTGAGTTCTCGCTGTGTTCTTTTCATTCTGTCAATTTTGAGAGAATATTAATATTCAACTGTGATGTAAAAACTGAACCATACGTTTTGGTCACTTACCATTTCCAGGATAGGTTCTCTATATCACCATTCAACCGAACAGCAGCAACAACATTTAACATTGAACTTTTAACATTTAAGGCCATAATGGCCAGAATGTACATCAGGCTATTGGTCCTAGCCAGTTTATTAACCATTATTTCCATGATGGCTTTCCTGTCTCACCACACAGACAGCCAAATAACAGCAGCAGCAGCAACAGCAGGTCTGTGACATTTAAGGCCATATTGGGGCGGTCACCTTGGGGCTTGGCTGGCCTGTGGCTGGACTGGAGAGAGCATCTTGTTGGGGAGTGGACGGTAGTGGTAGTGGTGGTGGTGGTGATGGTGGTGGATGGTGGATAGTGGCGCTCAGTAGTTTATGAGTGTTCACCTCTCTGTGGCCCTGGATGGAGCTGTGGGTGAGGCTGCCCTCTGCCCCCTCCCTCCTGTGTGAAGATGGGCCAGAAGGTTGAGTTGAGTACTCCCTTTTTTTTTCCGAAATCTCTCTCTCCCCCTCTCTCTTTCTCATTCAGTTTCTCTCAATTTTGCAAGCCGTGTTCCCTTTCTTGCTCCCTCTCTCTCTTTTCGTCTGCCTTTCTGTATCGGTCAATTTTTTTCTTCACTCGTTCTCTGTTGCCCTTTCCGTCATTTCTCCAGTCCTTCTTTCACAGACACTTCCCTTTCCTCCTCACCTCTCTCTTTCTCACTTTCTCATCCCTCTCCCATCCTCTCTGTCTCCCTGCCTCAGATGGGACAGGAGGTTTTGCTCTCTTTCTCCTTTCATTTCCTCTCTCTCTCTCTCTCTCTCTCTCTCTCTCTCTCTCTCTCTCTCTCTCTCTCTCTCTCTCTCTCTCTCTCTCTCTCTCTCTCTCTCTCCCCCTCTCTCCCCCTCTCCCTCTCTCTCTGCTTCCTGTGTGCGCGCTCTTGGCTGCAGCTCGTTATTTATGACGTTAATAAAGGCTGCTGAAAGTGGCTCCTCCGTCCTCCATCTTGCAGCACCACTGACTGGCCCAGACTCCACTGCAGCAGGCAGTGACCTCAGACAGCAGAGTCGAGTCGAGGGGCCGCTCGCCAGCCCAGTGGGCGCCTTTTATTTGCTCCCGTAGCCGTGATGTATGGTCTTCTCCAGCCCTCACTTGTTCTCTCTCTCTCTCTCTCTCTCTCTCTCTCTCTCTCTCTCTCTCTCTCTCTCTCTCTCATTCTTTCTTTTTTCTTCATCTCTTGCTCTTTCATTGCCTTCTATTGACATTTCCTTCTCTCTTACTCACACTCTCTCCATCATCATTTTTTCAGTTGTTCAGTGAGATATATTTAGTGGAGGTTTTTTTTGCTATCTTTTTACTTCCTAACCATTGTGTGTGTGCATTACGTGTATCTCTGTGTTACGCTGATAC
>NC_085869.1:30430710-30438210 GCF_034702125.1 Engraulis encrasicolus | reverse complement strand
GGCAAGTGGTTGCTATGGCTTGTCACTGAGATGTCAATAGAAGATTCCAAAACAAAAACAGGCACTGAGTTTTAAAAAAAGAATTGTTACATGTGCTGTCTCAGCGCCTATGACAAAAAAAAACCTGCATAAAAAAAAGAACTTGCATAAAACTATGGCACCCTGTCCGGGGGTGGGCTTAACCACACTTCTGTTTTTTTTTAACAAGGGGGCAAAGCTAGTTCAGCTAGCAACCCCACCATTGGAGGCCTGCCTTACAGCAGCATGCATGGGGGTTATTGGTAAGGAGTAGTAGGGGGTCCTAGCTAGCTAAGCAACTCAGGAACAAGGGCCCCTTAGCAGAGACGTCTGTGTTGGGTCTGAGGGTTTGAGGCTGCTGGCAGTTGACAGGTTGGCCAAGGTCTTTACACACACGCGCGCACACATACGCACACATATGCACACATACGCACACATATGCACACATATGCACACATATACGCACACACGTGCACACTCACACACATCTGGATGACGCATGAGGCCCAGAGCCCAGCCGGTATTTTTTCTGCCGCGGAACCCTGAACGTTTTAAAATAAGCCGAGTTGATCCCTTGCCAAAACCCAAGGCAGGCCTCACACCACGGCTAAAGAGTAGGCTGTGTTTGGCCTCTGAGCCCCAGCTGCATCGTAGAAGTGTGTGCGTGTGCGTGTGCGTGTGCGTGTATGTGTGTTTTCGCTGTGGTAGCCTGCTATAGGGTCTGTTTTAGCACAGAGGAGGCTCTGCCATTTTTGACAAATACCAGACGAGCAGCTCCTTGTTTGCTCCCACTCGTTCATGTCACATCTCTTTACAGAGAGAAAGACGTGATCTCATGCCCTCTCTTTCTCTCACTCCTTCCCGCCCTCCTCTCCTCTCGTCTCGTCTGCAGATCCTCCTTTCTGACCCAACCCACACACACACACACACACACATCCCTCTACTCCAGTCTACATATATATTTTCTTCGGCCAGTCTTTACTCACCATTTCCCTACAGTGTTGCAAGGACCTCTTTTTTGTTTTGTTTGACAGAAACGTTCCTGTCCTGCTTATCAAAATAAGAGCTCCTTGTGTAGAGCAAGACATTAAGGTAAACATGTCATTAGTGGTGCATCTGTAAAAGGAAAATAAGCCCCTGCATCTTGTTGTGAAGCTGGGTCTTTATAATTCCCATTCATTTAGACGATTTTAGGCATTTCGGCAACTTTTGTTAATTCATAAACATCAGGAATACAGTTCCTCGTAGTTTGCTGCAAGGCAGGCAAAAGAAAAAAAACCCATCCGTCTCATGTCTAAATGTGGTTTCCTATTTTCTTCTCCTCCAAAAAAACCCTTCACCACGAAAGGGCTTAAAAATCAAGCAATCACATTGAGGAGGACAAGCAGCTCAGTGCAGTAGAGGCCGCAGACACGGAGTCCTGCTGAGCCCTGCAAACAAGCCAGTGAAATGGCTGGGTGTCACAGCCAGGCGCCAACAGAGAGGGACAGACAAGTTCCTTGTCCCGGGCCCAGGGAGAGGGGCGACCCCTGAATTGGGCCCCCATTACACTGCATGTATTGGGTGAGGGGCCTTTTCGGTTGACTTTGTCCAGGGATCCGACCCAAAGTCGTAAGAGACCCTGGTCATGGCGTTCTTCCGAGAGATGAGCCAGAGGGGGATTGCACCGAGGAGGGGAAGAGTGGCCACATTTTCAACCACACATTCATCTCTGTCAGGGATGGCGGCGTGCGAACGGCCCGCTCTCGCCAGTTTGATGGATCACTTCCTCAGCGTCGTGAGATTGTCCACATCCCCGATGGAATAACGAGCTTACCAACATCGACGCCGTCGAGACTATTGGCACTTACAATTTAGCATTTGTTGATGTTTATTTGGTGGATGTTTTCAAAAGCTGAACAGGAATAGTTTGGGGACTTTTTAAAACTGAGACTCGATGAAGATTAGGACTGTCAACGCTGAGATTACAAAATGTGGGAGATATGCATTTGGACGTCTAGACGGGGAAATAAATAAGGAAAAAAGAGACGTTTTGCCAGATTTGTATTTGTAGAGAATTGTGTAGATGGAGGCCTGAAATCTGCACATTGCAACTCTGCGATCATCTTATCAGAAGAGCGTATTATTACAACAAACAGATTGATTCCTCTCAGACATTTATGTGGCTGTAGCAGCACTGTGCAAGTGGTGTAATGTGGAAAGCAAGAACACTGTTTCATTTAAAAAAGGCAAAGTCAGTAATAAACTCAGGAAAAAGGCTGTTGGGGCGGAGCTGTTTGATTTGACAGGTACGGGACAGACTAGTCAGCGGATGTCAGTCGGACTTGCTGCTGATTCAGCCCCTGTCGTGACCACAGATATATACCCAACCATCACTAAAAATATGCAGCCTACAATGAGATTTAAACGTATCCGCCGTTTGGCAAATGGACAGCCACAAACTCTGGTAGTCTTTCTGTCAATGTGTGCCTGTTGTTGGGGCTGTCGTGTAGTCAGGGCCACGGACGGTTTTGGCCGGCCGGGTCCGGGACAAAGTCATCTGAACAGCCACACACCCAATATATACAATGCAATGAGAACCCAATTCTGGGCCCCCACTCTCCCTGGGCTCGGGACAACTGACCCCTTTGTGCAACACCCCCCTGTGTCAGCTTCCCTGCCTGTACTCCTCAGGCACATAGTAGCAGACATATGGGCTTACTGCGTAATTTACAGCGCAAGCTAAGCGTGCCTGCTGTCTATTCTATTCTACCCCATAAGTCAGTCTGTGCCCAGAAGGAAAGAGCACTGTCTGACACACACAGAACATTGGCTCCATAAAGTACCACAGTGCCAGCCAGACCTGCATCCACACCCTGCAGAAACCCCACCCCACCCCACCCCACCCCACCCCACCCCCACCTGCCCAGCGGTGTGGTGTGTCGTGTGGAGAAACTTGTTTCCCACTTATAACTCCTCTGACGATCCAGACCTACCGCTGGTGACTGGGGGATACCCACTGAGTAGACACGCAAACCCCCACCATCACTCATCACCCTGCTTGCTTGCCTATAATCATTATTACAGATCTGTTTCGCTCCTCTCATTAGCTCTCACACCCATTGGTACCTTGAGACAGAGCAGAGAGGAAGATGGATAAATGAAGATCTTGGTGCGGCCAACTTAATCCTATCAAGCTCCTGCTAAAAGTACAGTATTTGTCTCCATGGAGGGCAGAAATTGTTTGCTTGAGGAACACAAGATGAAAGACAGAAAATAACAGACAAGGGGAAGGCATTTCACCACTAGTATGGTGGTTTGGGTTGACTGTCCGTCCTTGGCGTTCTCTCTGCCTTGTGGTCTGACTTGGAAGCATCTTCTGAGACAGAACTATAGTACAGCAATGCTTCAAAACCAAGTTCACCTCTTTGTTGGGGACATGAGGTGGCGGCACTAGTGGTTAGCAGACAGAGCTTCCAAAAGGAAAGCCCAGATGACTGTGGGTTCAATTCCTGCATCTGCCACTGCTTTTTTGTACCCACCTAACCCCAAGTTACTCCACTGGGATTGTCCCGGTAGTAGCTGGGCTATACATTTAACTCAATGCATGTTCAGATGTATCAAAGTTGCTCCAGAAGAATTACAGTGTTGTCTCGTCAACCCCAACCTGACCCCAAACCACCCTCATTACATTAAACAGAAACAGCATTTTACATCTGCTGTGACTTGACACAGGCTTACTGGATGTGCTTCAGAGTGGGAAGCAATGTGTTGTAACCCTAAGACATTGTAATTGCATTACATCCACATTCCCACACAATGTCAAAGGTGAATAGTGTTTATTTTCAGGGAAGCAGCATCCAGGGAACTCAGTGTAAGCTCCTCACAGTACTTGTCTTCTCCATTCCTGGTGAACTTCCCTTTCCTGGCCTGGTCTGGTTGTTAGTCATGTTCCCACTTCCTCTCTCTTTTCCCCACTCTCACTACTTCCATTTTTTTTCTCTGCTCTTGTCTTCCATGTGCTCTATTACGTGTGTTGTGAACTCATTTCACAAGTGTAGAGACGAATTCCCTTATGTTGTCACTCCGCACATGCAGAAAGAGATTAAAAATAGTTTAGCTGAATCAACCAGTAGACAATGTTAGCTGGAAATGTCACTTTTTTCTCAGTTTTTTTGTTTGTTTAATTTGTTCTGTGCCCATGTTGACAGCGGTGAATCAGAATGCTACACATCTCTGTGGTTTTCAACTCCCAGAGGTCTAATTTGGAGCTTGCTGCAGCACTTGTTTCTTTTTCCGTCTGATGACATTTGCCTATTTACTCAAGGCTTCGTGGAGAAGGATACACCCAAAAAAGTTATTTTTTTGTCAACTGCACTAAATTATGACACCTACGAATTCGGTTCTGTGCCATCACTACAGTATTCCGAAAACGCATCCATTCGCACCGGGGTTTTTTGGGGCCGGATGGGGCGTCGTTGGTTACGCAAGACCTTGGTGTCTGCTTTAATATTTTAAATCAGTGTGGGCCCAGAAATTGATATAAGCCTGCAAAGTCAAACGCGCCAATCCCTGAGAATGTACTGCGGAGTAGACACTTCTTACATAAGGTGATTTTGGGTGGATATGACAAGTAGAAAGACTAAAGCCCCTAAAGTCTTACTGTAAAGGCAGGGCATTACGTGCCAGGACTGTAAGACACCATTGGAGTGTGTGTCTCTTTGTGAGCGAAGAAGCTGGCTCATACAAAATATGCATATGTGTAGAGGTAGGCGGATGTGGGAGAGAGGACGTGTGGGCTTTTGCATTTGTTAGCGCGTCTGTGTGGGACTGCATTCGTCACCCTGTATTCGTGTGTTTGTGAGAGGTTGAATTCTGTGTGTGTGTGTGTGTGTGTGTGCGTGCGTGCGTGCGCTCGCGCTTTATGTCATGGCGTGCCATCTTTTTGGCCTTGGGAAGCAGAAGCATGTCTGTGCGTAATGACAGTGTGTGAGTGTAGGAGGCTTTTCCTTTTTCCTCTGGTCATGTTGCGGCTGTCACCTTTGCTCACTGCAGCGGGGGCTTGACTACACTTTGCACGCGTGCTGCAGAGGCCAGAGATCTTTTCTATTCTCTCCACAGCTCCACTACCAGCCACTTCAACACGTCTGCTGGTTCCCATCATACTAAGTGGGCCTGGGTCTCTCTGAATGGGACCCTTCACACTGGGCCATGCACCACACACATGCAGACATTAAATCACTTGTCGCTTTGTCTGTGTGTGTGTGTGCGTGTGTGCGTGTGTACGTGTATGTGTGCGTGCGTGTCTGTGTGTGTGCTTGCTGCGCTTGTGTTTATATTTTCCCTTTTCTCAGGATATAAATTCATTTCCTGGCTAGCTGGCCGGCTGCCTGGGTATTGGGCTCATCAGTCATGGTCACAGAGCAGACTCGGGCAGCGAGGGAGCCGAGTGGAGTGGCCTGAGCAGGGGGGCTTGGGGCTCGGGGCTCAGCTTGCCAGCCAGGCAGGCTTGCCTTGGTGTTTAAGATTGTCTTGAGGGCCACCACAATCTCAATCCCTTTCTCCTTCCTTCTCTCTCTCTCTCTCTCTCTCTCTCTCTCTCTCTCTCTCTCTCTCTCTCTCTCTCTCTCTCTCTCTCTCTCTCTCTCTCTCTCTCTAGAACACACACACACACACACACACACACACACACACACACACACACACACACACACACACACACACACCACACAGAGTTATGATGGCTTTTAGTTGAGATGAAGTGAAAAGCTAAAAGGGGTGCCCTGGTGAAATAGGATTGTGAGAATTGCCACTGGCCTGCTGGCCCTCCATCCACTCGCTCGAAATTTATATTCAAATTCCACCTCATAGTAGAGTTCATGAATTCTTCAGAAATACAATTTTAAAGCACTGAAAGGAGTTTGAAGGATGTTCTTTGTGTATGACTGACAGGGTGTGCTTCGGACAGTGAATGCACACACACACACACACACACACACACACACACACACACACACACACACACACACACACACACACACACACACACACACACACACACACACACACACACACACACACACACACACACACACACACACACACACACACACACACACAGTACTTAAAACTCACATAGACTTAAGACTGAAAACAATCCCTAAAAGTAAACAGCAAAACCCTCATTCCAACATATGGCTTTAACACACACACGCACACACACACACACACACACACACACACACACACACACACACACACACACACACACACACACACACACACACACACACACACACACACACACACACACACACACACACACACATTCTAGAATGACTGCTTCCAGCATATGGATGCCACTGCGTCTTAACAGGTTGTTGATAACCCCATCTGATGACCATGTGTGTGTATGTGTGTTGGTGGGGAGAGTAGCTGGAAAGCATCAGGAGAACTTAGATCAGCAGTAGACTTCGTTTTTTCAATCATTTTATCAGAAGATTTGGAGCCAGCCAACATTGCTCAAAAAGTTAAGATACTAAGCATTGGATTGTCTAAATATCTAGGGTGACTTAAAACTATTGTGGTTGGTGGTTAGAGCTTGCCTGCTGTTCATGCTCTAGTTGGCCTATGTATCTGTTGAAGTATCTGTTTTCTTTGTTGTGAAGGAGTCGTATCTTTGATGATCATGTAATGAAAATGTTATTATTATAAGAAATATTAGTTAGCAAAGGAAGATGCCAAAGCATTGAAGTGATGATAGATGTGTTGACGTGACTGTTCTTATGTAAACAGAGCAGTGTTAGGCTGATAGTCTTTTGTGTGGACAGCTGCCGGTTCACAAGTCCTTTCCTGTTTTGCCGATACGCTTTCTGCACGTGTGCCGATATGAGATCTTTTACTGAGGAAACAACGATTAAGCCAGGATCAACTTCCGTTTCTCAGCCAGTCTCTCTCTCTCTCTCTCTCTCCCTCTCTCTCTCTCTCTCTCTCTCTCTCTCTCTCTCTCTCTCTCTCTCTTTCTCTTGCTCCCTCTCCATCTCACTTACTTTCTCTCTGTTTCTCATTTTATCTTTTGCTTGCTCTCTCTCTCTCTCTCTCTCTCGCTCTCGCTCTCGCTCTCGCTCTCTCTCTCTCTCTCTCTCTCTCTCTCTCTCTCTCTCTCTCTTTCGCTCCCCTTCTCCTCCCTCGCTCAGTCTCCCTGCCTTTCTCCCGATGCTTTTACACTTCACCGACATTAATAAACCAGTCGGCTGGAAATCACCCAAACAGAAACAGACTTGAATATGCACGCTCGCACGGAAACATGAAAGCAAGGAGTTGCATTGTGGGATTGGGAGTGGAACCGTGGGAGGTCTTCACTGATCTCCTTTTTTCTGCCTTGCCTTCATGCTACATTTTCAGAAAAGGTGATATTTGCCGTTTCATATTTGTAAATGTGTTTTATGTATATTTCTTAGCATCTCACTCAGGGTAAAGGTTTGCGCTTCGCACTGTTGTTCT
>NC_085869.1:30425710-30428210 GCF_034702125.1 Engraulis encrasicolus | reverse complement strand
GTGCGTGTGCGTGTGCGTGTGCGTGTGCGCGTGTGCGTGTGCGTGTGCGTGTGCGTGTGTGTGTGTGTAGCTGTGTGAGTCTGTATAGTGTTGAGTAAACCAGATTCCTCCTTTGTTGTTTCTTCTCCTCCCGTCCCTGGCTGTGAGGGTTTGTGTGTACACTAGGTGTTTGTGTTCATGATCATATTTGCATATATGTGGGTGGGAGACGTGACGCCTTGTTTTTTCGTAACATTGGTTAAAAACCTACAAAACTGTTATTTTCCTTTAAAAAACAAATGTCAATGAAAGAAGACGTGGTACATTATGTTTCGTATTAGTCTTAGATGAGAAGAAACATTTTTGTTAAGATTTATTTAAAGGTTTATATGTCAAATTTCCTGCGGTGTGACTATAACATTAATGAAACAATATATAATAATATATATATAAATTAACCAACAACATTTTGAATAATGTATGAAGCATTTGGCATGATTGCATAAATCTTAACTTTAGATTAAGATATGTGAATATGGAAAAAACTCAAGACAGTAATATTAACTACAAGTTCAATTTCGTAACACAAATTGCGTCCTGTGGGGTGACATGTATGTCAATGTTTGTGAATGGGCAGCTGCAAGGCCAACTACAAGGGTCTTAAAGACTGGCTCCTAACCAGTCAGTACCTCAGTTATTGGAGAGTGCTGTGGAAGTTTAAGGTGACTCTTAACCTCTTAATATGTCTTCATATTGCAATCTTTCTGTCACGCAATGCTTAGGTTCATTTTATGGTGTCCTGTGGTGTGACTGCTCTTATAGGAGGAAAAAAAAGTTTTTTTTATTCATGAAAACACATATTAAGATTAAAAACAATATCATTATCAAGCCTGAGCTCAGATGTCAGTCATGTATACAAAAGGATTAAAATGGCCATAATGCAGTGAATTCCCTGTGGTGTGACTCCATTTTCCTGCGGTGTGACATGCCTATGCTATGTGTTGATGCAGGACACATTTTCCCAAAAATGGAAAAATAAGGTGAACTTTCACAGACCACTAAGTGCTTTATTTTTTTCTATTTTTTTCCAATTTTTATCCATCACTTTTTTCAGGAATTTGAAAAACTTTTTTTTTCTTTTGCGTTACGCCCTTAAACGTCAACCACCCATATGCTGGGGCTACCTGCTGCTACCTGTGTGTGTGTGTGCGTGCGTGTGTGTGTGCGTGCGCGCGCGCGCGTTGGTGTGAATACTAAGTGTTTGTGAATATGTGTGCGTGAATGCTAGTGTAGGTTCCATAGCTCCGCAAGTAAACCTGCTAAGGGAGTGTCTTAACAGCTGGATTGGCATGCTGATGCAATGAGAGGCTGTGTTGCTAGCCCGCTGAGGTGGGAGAATTACGTACTGTAGCTGCTAGGCCGCTAGGCCGCTGAGCTAGGAGAATTAGCCGGGAGAGCATCCCTCATGCTAAGCACTAGGCGCTAATGAAGGTTGTCAGGGGAAAGGGACTATGTGCGGCGCTCTACATCTGTGCACAGCTGGCATGGGTGTGTGTGGTGTGTGTCTTCTCACACACACGATCAAAGAGTGTTTTCCTGCATTATTTATAGCTAGGAGAACCTGTGCGCGGATGTGAGTGTGTGTGTGAATGTGTGTGTGTTAACAGAGAAAGAAAATTGTTAATAGAGAAAGAAAATTTAGCATTTGTCAGACTTCAGTGTGTTGTGGTTCTGCACTATAGAGATATGCCAGGTCAGTCCATACCTAGAGCTATTCTCTTCATTTTCACTGTAAAGAAGAAGAAGAAAAATAAGAAAATATAGAGAGGCAAATAAAAAAAGCAGCGTGCTGTATGTAAAGTCTATATTCTTGCCCTGGGGACCACTGCTACTACCGCTCATATGGGCCTGTGTATCTCCACCGAGGCAGACGCAAGGCCAGGACAGGAGCCACTCTGACACTAACCAACTGTTAGCAGATAATGAATGTCTGTTCAGATGAGTGTGTAGGGTTAGTTTTGTGAAAGTTTCAACTTCATTTAGGGCATTTATGTGTGTGTCCTGCCGTAAAGAAGTCTCGCTCAGGGATGCAAAATGAATTTCAGTGCAAACTGACAATAAAGCACTATCGTATAGTATAGCATCGTATCATAACCCTAGGCTGAGTATTCAACGCTAAAGGATAGGTTGTCGGTTACATACATGGAACCTCTTCTGTGAAACATGCAGTGAAAAGAAAACTCATCAAAAAACTCATCAAATGAAAGCTCACGATGTTGTGGTTCAATAAGGCATGTGATTTGACACACGCCCGCACTTTAATAAATAATGTGGAAACAAATATTTGTGTGACCCAGATATTGTACTACATGCACATACGCAGAGAGGTGTTCTGTCACATAGTGATTACTGTGTTACCCTACAGTGACTGTAGCCCACTTGCCACTCTATCGTCTGACACGTTCCTCCTCAGTTTAGTGTCAGACGTCCGCAAAGGGTTGCAAGACGATTCGTTTAACGC
>NC_085869.1:30415710-30423210 GCF_034702125.1 Engraulis encrasicolus | reverse complement strand
GTTAGGGGTTGAGCATATGGTAAGAAATATGACAAGACAGGGAGTGCAAGAGTCAAGAGAGAGCTGGGAGAATGCCAGAGAAACTCAGTCAAGTACGCACACACGCACACGCACATGCACACAACTCTCTCTCTCTCTCTCTTGCTTGCTCGCTCGCTCTCTCTCTCTCTCACTCGCTCTCTCGCTCACTCTCCTTTTATTTCTTTCTTTTACTGCTATGTCTTTTACACTACACACATTAGCAACCAAACCAAACACAATGGCAAGATCCCCAATGAAAAGCATAAAGCTGTCCTATTGTTTTTTCTCTCTTTCTCTCACTTTAGTCTGTGTCCCCTGTCTTCTCCTCATGCATTTTTGCATTTTTAGTTTTTTTTTAGATGTGTGTGTGTGGGTACGGTGGGTGTGTGGATTAAAGCCTCCACACACCGATTAACGTCATCATTCCACCTCATCAGCAGACAGGGCATGACGCCTCACAGACACAGTGCTGCCGCATACACTTCCTATTTCACCTTCTCTTCCTTTCTCATTCCCTCTCCTTATCTCTGCTTTCTCTCTCTCTCTCTCTCTCTCTCTCTCTCTCTCTCTCTCTCTCTCTCTCTCTCTCTCTCTCTCTCTCTCTCTCTCTCTCTCTCACACACACACCCTCTCATACACTCTCTCTCACTCTCCTTTTATTTCTTTTGCGTCTGTCTTTTATTGTTCTCTTATTTTGCTGCTTTCTCTTAATTGCTGCCTTTTTCCATTTTTCCTTACATTTTCCTCTTTATTTCTCCATCCCTCAGATTAGCTTGGTGCCTTTCTTCCAAGACAAAAGAACAGAGATGTAAGAGGGATGGGGATGTAGGAGGAGGAGGAGGAGGAGGAGGAGGAGGAGGAGGAGGAGGAGGAGGAGGAGGAGGAGGAGGAGGAAGGGGAGGGTGAGGAAGAGTTGAGAGGAGTATTACATAAAGTGTGTGCCAGTGCACTACTACCATTGGCTGAGGAGCTGGATGGATGGCTCTTGGTTGGCCCGGAGGGATTGGTGACCTTGGGGCCCAGAGGGAATGATGCAGCACTATGTCACTTCCTTTGACCGAGAGAGAGGGAAGTGTGCGTGTGCGCATGTTTGTGTGCACGTTCATGCGTGCATTTATTCATGCATTTATTTGTGTGCTGTGTCGTGTGTTTGTGTGTGTTTCCCGCTCATTAATTTAGTAACCTTAAGCACAGGGACAAAATGACACTGGTGTAGGCATAGTACATGTTTTTAGCGTTCAGCTAGTGGGCCTGTTTATTTGAGGGATTGAATCCGACTCGAAAGCTATTCCAGTGTGTGTCCCAAAGTCACGATGCACAGAGTTACCAGAAGCACAGGCCACAGTAGCACTGCACATCTGTATTGGCACAAATAGACCAGATACGACTAGAGCGACTCTGGCGATGGCGAAGTAATTGACTTTTTAGGAGGAGATACAGTAGAAGCGACAAGAGGCTATTGGACGACAAGAGGCTATTTGAGTGACAGTTTGTAGTTGGCCTACATCATGTTTCATATTAGTCTTAGAATTTGAATATGTTTCCTCCTTTAAGTGTGTTACGGCCTTAAACGTCAACCACCCAGATATAGTCATAATGATAATGAGTCAAGAGCTTTGTGCAGTAACGTCAATCTACTGTAAGTTCGGACATGCAGTCAGCATCAATTCGATTCATCAGCTCGCTGACAGTTGATAAGAACAGATGGATATAGGGTAGAGTGGAGAGATG
Source organism: Engraulis encrasicolus (assembly GCF_034702125.1). Classification (NCBI taxonomy): domain Eukaryota; kingdom Metazoa; phylum Chordata; class Actinopteri; order Clupeiformes; family Engraulidae; genus Engraulis; species Engraulis encrasicolus. The sequence continues at coordinate 30,421,458 of NC_085869.1, read as the reverse complement.
AGATGTGTCTGGATAGTGGAGATGTTGTTTACCCCCCTCTGGGCTGCATGTAAGCCCTAGTGGGGGCACCAGACAGGAGGTGGGTGGGGGGGTTGGGGTGTAGAGAGGGTGCTTCCTGGGGGGTAGATTAGAGGGGATGGTGTAGAGATAGCTCTGTAGCAACCCAATGTAAGTAGGCTGCCGGATGTGAGTGCCCGGATATCCGCCCGAGTATTTACGTCTATTTTACCTCAGCTACTCGCGTTCGGTCGTGTATTTACGACAGTTTAACCTCAGCTACTTGATTTCGGTCCGATTTGAGTCTGACTGAAGATGGAAGGGACATAGGTGCCGTGCGTAAAGAGCCCACCGCACATCGCCGTTTCGGCGACACCAGAAAGTTCCTTGATCTCCCAATCAAAAGAATAGGCCCTGTGACATCAAAATAATAATAAAAAAGTATACAATGAAATTATAACTTAAAACCGAATTGATTTGGGTGTGAAAATTAAACTGTCTCAACCGGGCACCCAAAGGGAATTCATCAAAAGATAACGGCGTTACTTTCTCGTCGGCATTGTGTTTATTATCCAGGAGGACTGAGCTGAAAACTGCAGCAGTCACCTTGCACAGTTCTAGCTGCTCTGAAGCACGTGCGTGTCTAAGCAAATCATCCTGCCCATTCGCAATGTTAAATAAAAAGTTTTGCACAAGGCTAGTCTAAAATAGACACTGGAATAGCCCGTTTCGGAAGGCATTAAAGTCACGAGTTTACCCAGTCTAAATGTAGCTAGCACCCGGGAAGTTTCTGAGTTTTACTCCTAGTGAAACATAATATCAGGATATCCAACAAGTTAAAAGAATATCTGGGCATAACATTTAAAAGTGTCAGTGCAGAATTAAACTGGGCGCTGAATATAAATATTGGAGCCATTCTCCCTCCGTGTCTAGATACAGTCAGAGGCGCGCGCGCACGCTATTATTTCTGTATTATATGAAAATATCCTAAAACGGTCACATCAGAGGACCTTCGTGGTGGAGGATACTTGCGGCGGGGGCCGAGACCGAGTTGTTACGGGACACTCTTAATATTATTGAAGGGACAGACCATGCTCGATACTTTACCCGGTCTAAATGTAGCCCTCGAAAAGTTATGCCGCATAGGACTAGGCCTATTGTGCAGATTGATGCCAAGAACACGTGAAACTAGGCACATTGGAGACTAGAGCCTATAATTTAGACATAGCCTATTCATTTGATTGTGCTACGTAAACTTAAAAGTGTCGGTACAGAATCAAGCGGGACGCTGAAATATTGGAGCCAGTAACTTCGTGTCCGGTGGATATTGTGCAGACGTGTGCGCACGCACAACTAATTTCTCTCCCATATCTTTGCTAATCAAGCCTCCGATCTGAAAAAAGACACGGGCACTCAGGATAACCGTTTACACGAGCTGTTTAAATAATGTGATGCACGTTCTTCATGACATGGCATGGTTTGGCCACCCTAAATTCAACATGACTGCATTCGCACATATCGTTTAAACATCCATGATGGAATTGTCACTCTGTATTGGATATGAAAAAAAAGATCCTAAAACGGTCACAACACAAGAGGACCCGTGGTGGTGTGGTGGATATATTTGCCGCGGGGACCGAGGCCGAGTTGTTACGGTAGGCTACAATCATATTATAGAAGGGACAGTCAGGCGACACAGCGCGACTCACATAGGGTAGCTGTGGTACCGCAAAGCATTCCTGATCCGCAAAGCATTCCTGATGGCGGAAATGAATGCAAATGCATGCAAATACTCGGGCGGATATCCGGGCACTCACATCCAGCAGCCTACTTACATTGGGTTGCTACAAGCTCTGCCTCATTACCTGATGGGCTTGCATGGCAGGGGGTGATGGTGGTGGTGGTGGTGATGACGGTGATGGTGGTGGTGGGGGGGGATTGTCTGTCTGGCTATTTTCAGGAGGCTAATGAAGGTGCGTGCGTGCGTGCATGTGTCTTTGATTTGTCGGCGTATGTTTGCAGTCCTGTGAATCTGTGTATTTGCAGTGCGTGCGTGCGGTGCGTGCGTGTGAGATAGACAGACAGAGAGCGAGAGACATGCTGTGAGGGCTCTGAGCTGTGTATAACGGGCTCCATGCCTGATCCACGGGAGTGGATACACAGGCAAGCACAGCCAGCACCACAGCCCCTTACATAAGCACTCCTGCAGACAGGAGAGAGAGAGAGAGAGAGGGAGAGAGAGAGAGAGAGAGAGAGAGGGAAGAGAAGCCAGATTTTCAGAGAGGGGGAAAGGCTGCTATGCTAGGCTTAAGAAGAGGAACTAAAAAAAGAGATTGATGGAGTGAGAGAGAAGGGGAGGTGAGGAATAGTGACTGTCACACGCACACACACACACACACACACACACAAACACAGGCACAGACGCGCACACACACGCACACACACACACACACACACACACACACACACACACACACACACACACACACACACACACACACACACACACACACACACACACACACACACACACACACACACACACACGTTCAAATACTGACCTTCTGATCTTTCAGGTAGATTTACGGGGCTCTGCTTTGTCTCTCCATCTCTCTCGCTCTCACACACACACACACACACACACACACACACACACACACACACACCACACACACACACACACACACACACACACACACACACACACACACACACACACACACACACACACACACACACACACACACACACACACACACACACACACACGTCCACATGTATCATGTCACTATAACACACTAACATGCAAAGTACCCTCCCCTTGCACACTCAGCTCAGCAACTTATGTACATATGCACATTTTATGGCTTCCCATCACACTGTGAGTGTGTGACTGCATAATGCATGTTATTATCCTTAGATGTGAATGCCTGTGTACCTTTTATGATCCTCAGATGGGAATGTGCTTTTTATGAGTGCCTTATGGGTGTCATCTGATTTACATATGCGTCATATGTGGCATGATGTTATGTGTGTGTGTGTAATGTATGTGTGTGTGTGTGGGAGAGAGAGAGAGTGTATGTGTGTGATTTATTAACACCTGCATGCATGCACACATATGCACACATGTGAGTATCACAATGTGATATTTTTCTGTGTGTGTGTGTGTGTGTGTGTGTGTGTGTGTGTGTGTGTGTGTGTGTGTGTGTGTGTGTGTGTGTGTGTGTGTGTGTGTGTGTGTGTGTGTGTGTGTGTGTGTGTGTGTGTGTGTGTGTGTGTGTGTGTAGCTGAGGTGCTAAGCGTTAGCAGTGAGTCAGCAGCGGCAATAGCAGTAGCAGCAGGCTGGGATAGGATGACATCACCTCAGTACGGGGTGGGGGAGGGGAGGGGAGAGGAAGGGGCAGTGGAGAGAAGAAAGGGGCATCGGGGGATTGAAGAGAGGGGAGGAAAAGAGATGAGGGGGAGGGGGAGAGCAGAGATGGAACGGAGAAGAGGTGAAGGGGAAGAGAAGCGGTGAATAAAGGGGAAGAGAGGAGAGGAGAGATAAGGGGAGGGAAGGGAAGAGAGGAGAGGGCAGGAGAAGAAGAGAGTGGGGGAGAGCAGAGAAGAGGTGATGAGGAAGAGAAGAGAAGAGAAGAGATGAGGGAAGAGAGGAGAGGCTAGGGCAGCACTGGAGAGGAGATGGGAAGAGAGGAGAAGGGAGGGAGGAGAGGGGAGAAGAGGTGATGGGAAAGAGAAGAGAAGAGATGAGATGAGATGAGGGAAGAGAGGAGAGGCTAGGGCAGCACTGGAGAGGAGATGGGAAGAGAGGAGAAGGGAGGGGAGAGGGGAGGAGAGGTGATGGGAAAGAGAAGAGATGAGATGAGATGATGGAAGAGAGGAGAGGCTAGGGCAGCACTGGAGAGGAGATGGGAAGAGAGGAGAAGGGAGGGAGGAGAGCAGAGAAGAGGTGATGAGGAAGAGAAGAGAAGAGAAGAGATGAGGGAAGAGAGGAGAGGCTAGGGCAGCACTGGAGAGGAGATGGGAAGAGAGGAGAAGGGAGGGAGGAGAGGGGAGAAGGGAGGGAGAAGAGCAGCATGTGAGTGTGGTACTGATGCTGCTAGCTGGTTTTGTGTGTGTGTGTGTGTGTGTGTGTGTGTGTGTGTGTGTGTGTGTGTGTGTGTGTGTGTGTGTGTGTGTGTGTGTGTGTGTGTGTGTGTGTGTGTGTGTGTGTGTGTCTGTGTGTCTGTGTGTGTGTGTGTGTGTGTAGGTAAAAATGGGGGAGAGGAAACAGGTAGTGAAGGGGAGGAGAGGAGAGGAGCGGGCAGGGGAAGAGAGGAGGGCAGGGTAGCCTGGGAGTGGAGATGTAGAGAGGAGAGAAGGATGCGAGAGTGTGGTACTGATTTTGCTGCTACTGCTGTGGCTCCTGTTGCTCAGGGTAGCCCTTCTGCTAATGCTAGTCTACTCCTGTGGAGGAGCTGGCTTTAGATGGCTCTGACCTCTCCTGTGTGTGTGCCAAGCCTAAAGACAGTCTTCTCTTTTCTCTTCTCTTCTCTTCTCTTCTCTTCTCTTCTCTTCTCTTCTCTTCTCTTCTCTTCTCTTCTCTTCCCTTCCCTTTCCTCCCCTTCTCTTCCCTTCCCCTCCCCTTCTCTTCCCTTCCCTTCTCTTCTCTTCTCTTCTCTTCTCTTCTCTTCTCTTCTCTTCTCTTCTCTTCTCTTCTCTTCTCTTCTCTTCTCTTCTCTTCTCTTCTCTTCTCTTCTCTTCTCTTCTCTTCTCTTCTCTTCTCTCCTCACACACTCCTCATAAGGATTCGTAACTGTTGATGCGCCATTCATGAAAGCACATACATTCATGAAAGTCTTTGCCTGTGTGTGAGTGTGATGTGACAGGAATTTGGATGTGTGCTGTGTGTTATGACTTGGAGCAAAGCAGATCAGAGTGTCAATAGCTGAGGGAAGACGGTGTTGGAGCAGGTGCAATGCTGAGACTCAACTGTGAACTCTGCGTGTTTCATCTCTGTCTTGCAATTATGCCTGTCTTATTCTCATCACCACACACACACATGCACGCATGCAGGCATGCACGCATGCACACTCATGCACGCATGCACACTCATGCACGCAGACACACACTCAGATGCAAAAACGCGCACGCACGCACACACGCACGCACACACATATTCACACACACAAACACACACACACGCTCACACAGTAGCACTCAGAGGCACTGTCTGTGGGTGACTGGTGGAGGGCTTGTGGTTCCTGGGGTGTTGAGGTTGCCCGCGGCCCAGGTCGGGGCCTCCTGAGGTGGGGGTTGGGCCAGTGGGCCAGCAGCCTGCCAGCGGGGCGTCTCCAGCCCGAGGAAATTAGTGTCTGCTACAGTGGACTTGCTGCTACGCTTGCTGCATGCGAGCACCAGCACTTTTCTGCTCCACTACACTCCCCTAACAGTAAACAGCAAAACAGCCTCCAATGTGTTGATTCGGTGCAAAGCCGCACAGACGTGCACCAATGTATGCATGTACATGTTGCAGGAGCGCGTACAAGCACAAGCACATGCGCACACACACACACGCTTTCAGATGTACACTACACTCAAATATTGTACACACACACACACACACACACACACACACACACACACACACACACACACACACACACACACACACACACACACACACACACACACACACACACACACACACACACACACACACACACACACACACACACACACACACACACACACACACACACACACTAATTA
>NC_085869.1:30395710-30398210 GCF_034702125.1 Engraulis encrasicolus | reverse complement strand
AGCAGCCCTCAGCAGAGCCAGGCTACTGGATATGCCTATCTAGAACCTACAGCACTGGCACACGGCGATTTGACAGTTGTTCTCAGAGTTAGAATGCCAGATGAGTTACAACTCGACATGAATTCAGTTTGCAAAAAAAACGTCAAGCGCGACAACCGCAAGGTTTATTACCGTCGGACATGAGAATATCTCACTGAATCGCAAATGTGCGCGATTGCAACACAAACATTCAGCGAGAGTAGATATTGACAGTTTCAGTTTGACAATCTTCAAAATGCATAGGACTATCACACGGAATGTTTTGCAATTATAGCACAGGCAAGATTTCTGGAAGTTGTTTATGTAGTCTATGCAATGCGTGAGGAAATGTAGGCTATGTCGGGCTGGTAGCTACTCACACACAACAATGTCTCTCTATGCTTCACCTCAAACAATAACGTCTCTTTAGTCTACCACTTATGAAAAAGCACTCAAACAACAACTACCACGGCAGATGGATTAATGTTTTCAGCATGCAAACACTTCATATTTAGTAGGTCTGCTGAAACAACAGGTGGAGAGATGAGAAGCGACTGGAGCGCAGTCTAAAAGCGTCTGTCAATTAAACGCTATGGTGACGTGCATACCCAAACTCCAAACCTATATTTTGAGAATAGATTAACGTGCGATATTTTCTTTATCGCGCGACAAGAGTCTCACATTATCGCAGCACGTTAACGCGGATAACGGCCCACCACTAGTAATTGTAGAGGATTGTGCTGTAATTAGCTTCCTGCCAAACACCTGGGTCAAAGACGAAACAGGGTTTTCAGGACTCCAAAAAATAAAACTGTTCCCTGACACCGTTCTTAAACTTTTTTGGGTACATTGGAGTGTAAAGTGATTAAGTTTATTATTTTCTGTTCAGAAAATAGAAGGAACATGCATTTTTACCCCATTTTCACCCATAAAATGTCATTCAGTGTAATACGGTGTTAAACAGTTGATAATGCAAAAAACATATAGATGACGTTAAAAAACTGAAATAAGCTACATAACATAGTAAAGGGCTATATTTAAGGTCTTCATCAAACCTAAACATTTCTAGTAAAAGGCATTTGCAAATAGTTTTTGCAGTGTTTGTAGTCTTTCACCAAGTGCATTTCACCCATTTGGCTTTAAGAAGTTTTTCCACGGAAGAGAAAATCAGTTTAAAATACACAATTATTCATTTGTTGTATGCCCCCGCATGTGTTGTGCTAAACAAATAAGTTTTGTAAGAATTTGACTTTATTTTCACATAAAAATGTGCATTTCACTGAATGACCACAACTATTACACTGAATGATGCCTTGGCAAAAAAGCCTATATAAACAGCTACTTTTCATTGCTATCATATTGTTACCATCATACTACAGTACTCAGCGTCCTGAATGAGTGACAACAGAAATAGATGCTGTCAAATAATTGGTATTTTACTTAATATTGGGGCATTAAAACGTGTTTTGAAGAACTTCCAAGATCACAAGCTTAGAGGTAGGCTACTACTTAGGCCTAAAACAATAAAAAAGAAAATGTTGTCTGTTGACCTGCATATTTCGGGGATCTCGATTAGGGTGTTCTGATAATTCATGTACAACTTCCAAAATCCCAGAATCTACCCAGTAATATGGTTGCTACATGGTAATAACAAGGTTGTAATGGAAATAACAATAAAAGTCATAATTTCAAGTAGTATCATCATATTATTGTATCTTATAGTAATATTGCAACTTATATTGCCGTTTTGATTCTTAATATACAACTATGAACTGATTACACTGAATTAAATGGCCCGTACACTGCATGTCACTGAATGACATCTCTTACACTGAAGGACGACCAAATACTTTTCACCTTATTTTTACCTTTTTACAAGCACACAGTTAGTCACCTACATGAAACAATGACTTAGATCCACAATGTTTACTATGTCTATTTAGAAAATATGCTTGTTTGGATGAATATCTGAGTATAAAAGTATTTTTTGACATTTCACTGAATGACATCTGTTTTTGTGGACGCTGTTACCACAAGATAAAAATACAGAATTTTCGACTATTGAAGAACAAGACTCTGTCTTTGCATCATCACTTAAGGGGTCCCTAGGGGTCCTTTTGATGATGTCACATATTGTTGTGTGACTATCACTTTTTATTATGATTTAAAAGCACCATGTTGATCTTATTACACTGAATGATATCTAAGGAATTGAAAATCCGGACAAAAGTCCCCAGATGATTTGAATATCAAAACAAAATGGTAATGAAACGTGCTTCTAATACAATAACAAGAACACTTGTAGAATTATGCCCAGAGAGTGAAAAAATATTTTTTTCATCATTTTGCATAATTATTCAAGGATGTATTGATGATTTTTAAGTTCGGACCATTACACTGAATGACATTTTTGCACTTTATGAGGTTATTTCACACATACATTGACAATTATTTTTCTTTAAATGTTACTGGAATGAGAAAA
>NC_085869.1:30383210-30388210 GCF_034702125.1 Engraulis encrasicolus | reverse complement strand
GACACGCATTTCCAATGGGAACACATTAAATACACATTCACACCTGTAAATGCGTACACAGCAAACGTATGTGCGTGCACTGTATAAAAACTTAGGCACACACCCATATAGTCAATGGCGCATAGCATACACGAACACACATTAGGAACCAGAGGCACACACAAACACGCTTTTCTCCATCACCTGGTTGCCCATGTTAAGATCAGACAAGGCTATGTGCGTGTGCGTGTGCGTGTGCGTGTGCGCGTGCGTGCGTATATACGTGCGTGCGTGCGTGCACATTTGCACACGTGTGTGTGTGCATGAATGCCCGTGTCTTGTCTTTAGTTTAAACATTTAAATGGCTTCACAGTGTCCACTGACTCATGCTGATGGGATCAAAGAGCGCTCAGCAGGGATCGGAGGTCGGGGGTCAAGTTGAGGGCAGAGCAGAGCAGAGCAGCCACCTGATTCGCTGGCGGGGGTCATCTGCTGATCAAAGGGGCTAGCGAGGGTTCACATGGAGAGAGACCTCCTCCCAGGGTCGGCATAATAGCAGCTAATACACACACATACACGCACATGCACGAGCGTACACGCACGCACGCACGCACGCACGCGCGCACGCGCGCACGCACGCACACACACACACACACTGCAACAGATGTGCTAGTTCAGTGCTGTATGAACACGTGTGTCTGAATAATAAAAAAACACTTGTGTCTCTGTGTGTGTATGAAAGAAGTGAATGGAGAGAGAGAGAGAGAGAGAGAGAGAGAGAGAGAGAGAGAGAGCGAGAGAGAGAGAGAGTGTGAAGTGTGGAGCAGATGTTGAGTGTGACAAAGAGGTACTTTGTGCTCTGCATGCATTTGCCACTTTGTCATTTGCTTGTTGTTTTTGTTCTTTTTGCCATGCTGCATGTCTGTGATGGAGGGAGAGAGAGAGAGAGAAAGGGGTCATTCCATGTCAATTCACATGATTCCCTAGAATCTCCCCAGGTGACCCTCTCCGATTTACCCGATATCTCACATACAGGTACCTTTTGATGTCAATTGAAAGAATACCAAGTATTAGCACCCTACGTCTAACGGTTGCGGAGATGAAGCCCTCCAAAGTTGGGGTGCCATGCCCACTTTTCAAGCCTGTGAATTGCATACAAAATTTACAAGCAGATTTTGGCACCTGTGGTTTTAGTTTGAAGGAATATACAAGCCTAAAATCACCATGGCCCCTCAATATGACCCTGTCTACCAGATGATGTACTTACAAATAGCATGCCTTGATTATTTTTGGCTATATTAAGCCTTAAAAACTGAGTTTGTGGAAAACGTGAAGAAGAGTCTTGCCATTTTGGGGTTCCAGATCTTGGGAACTATGTATGCTTTGGGAGTTATAATTGATTTTCCATCATATTTGGGAACTGTGCAGTGTATTCCAAAAAAATTAGGGCGCTCAGACTACATACATAGTTTCCAAGATCTGGAGATCTTTTAAGGCTTAATATAGCCAAAAATAATCAAGGCATGCTATTTGTGAGTACATCATCTGGTAGACAGGGTCATATTGAGGGGCCATGGTGATTTTTAGGCCTGTATCTTCCTTCAAACTAAAGCCAGAGGTGTCAAAATCTGCTTGTAAATTTTGTATGCAATTCACAGGCTTGAAAAGTGGGCATGGCACCCCAACTTTGGAGGGCTTCATCTCCGCAACCGTTAGACGTAGGGTGCTAATACTTGGTATTCTTTCAGTTGACATCAAAAGGTACCTGTATGTGAGATATCGGGTAAATCGGAGAGGGTCATGTGGGGAAGGCGTGTGAATTGACATGGAATGACCCAAAGGAGGTTGTCAGGATGCAGTGTTACTGTGAAGTCTGAGAGGGTTACTTTGAGTTTGAGAAAGGTAAAGAACTGTGTGTGTGTGCGTGCGCGTGCACGTGCGAGTGTGCCACTGCCCGGGCTTTCAATACCAGCTATATTTGTGTGTGTGTGTGTGTGTGTGTGTGTGTGTGTGTCTGCCTTGTACATCAGCCCACAGCTGAACCTCTCCACTGCTTCCTGTCTCGCCAGCCAGCGAACGAACAAGAGAGCAAGAGAGAAAGAAAGACGGATGAGTGGAGACATGTGGCTGATAGTGGGGTGGATATGCCCCCCCACACCCACCACACCACACGCACACGCACACATACACCCTGACACACACACACACACACACACACACACACACACACACACACACACCAGAGGAGTTGCATCCTTCTCCCTCCTATACACTTATCACCATGAACACACACACACACACACACACACACACACACACACACACACACACACACTCACACACACACAAACACACTAGCTTGCAAGATCTGCTTCAATCGTTCTTTTCCTCCTCTCCAGCTTTTTTCCTTTTTTCCCTCCATACTCGCCACGCGCCGCCCTCCCTCCTTCAAAAGTTATTTTGGCTTCAAGGATCTGCAGCCATGTGGGATTTGAATCACTTTGTGTCCACACTTCCTCCTCCTCTTCCTTTTCCTCCTCCTCCTCCTTCCTTCCCTCTCATCCCTCTCTCTTTTTTAATTCATTTTCTCTCCTCTTCTTCCTCCCCCATCCTCTCCTCCTCTCTCTTCTTCTCCTCCTCCTCCTCCTCTTCCTCTTTCTCTTCTTCTCCGTCTCCCCCTCCTCCTCCTCATCTCTTCATCTTTTTCCTCCCCTCTTCCCTCCTCTTCTTCTTTTTTGCTCTCTCTCTCCACTCCTCCTCCTCCCGCCTCTCTCTCTCCAGTATCTCCTCCCTCTCTCCACTCCACTCCTCCATCTGGGCTGGGGTGTAATTTCGAGTTTAATCTCGGCAGTTTACAGCATGGCGCTACGGTGGGGCCTGCGGTTATGGAGGCGAGTCTTAATTGCTCAGATGGGCATGACGTAGACGCACTACACTCGACAGAACTGAAGCAGACAAACACACACACAACGTAGAAGACGCACTACACACTACAGTGCTGAAACACACACGCACGCACGCGCGCGCACGCACACACGCACACGCACAGTCCTGAAACTGAAACACACACTAGCAGGTATGGACACACGCAGGCACGCACACGCACACACTACAGGCCTTTACAGACACACATGCGCACGCATACACACTATACGTAGACATGTAAACTGGCTTATTATGGCAACACACCCAGCTGTGTCTTCCAGCTCTCATTCCGTTCCACCTCCGCTAACTGCCTCTCTCTCTCTCTCTCTCTCTCTCTCTCTCTCTCTCTCTCTCTCTCTCTCTCTCTCTCTCTCTCTCTCTCTCTCTCTCTCTCTCTCTCTCTCTCTCTCTCTCTCTCTCTCCGTTAACTGCTTCAGCTGCTCAGTCTCTGCCATTACAGATAATTTTGTTATCTTTATTTGCCTCTGTATTCGCTCAGATATCTTACAATTTTAATTTCTCCACTTATCACATCCCAGTCCTTATGCTGGAGGCTGGAGATGGGTTTTGATATACTGTGATACAGCTCTCTATAGGGAACTGTTTTCAGAGGAATTGTCGATGTGATATTTAAGTGTATTGTAGTGCTTTGTTATTGTGTAGCTGGGTCTGATGTTTTCATGTTTATTTCGCAGGGCAGATGGGTATCTAGTGGCAGTGGCTTATTTGCATGGGGCTCCTTTGTGACTAGGCCTCGGTCGTGTGGTTGTCTGTCAGCAAGACGATAACAGTCACTCACGAGGACAACACACACACACACACACACACACACACACACACACACACACACACACACACACACACACACACACACACACACACACACACACACACACACACACACACACACACACACACACACACCATAGGATATCATGTTGATGGTCACTACATTCTTTTTCTCTTTGTTTTTGCCCTTTACTTGCCCCTCCAACCCCCCGCGAACATGCACACACACACACACACACACACACACACACACACACACACACGCAATCTCCTACTCACACACGCTGACACACTCTCACATACTACATATGCACTCCTCTATGCACACGCACACACACTTCCTCCAAAAGCGACTTGACATTTATCATCTTTTGTTAATTATCGCTGAGATGCAGAGGGCATCTCTACCATCAGATAGCCACTGAGCCTCCCAACACCCCCCCCCCTCTCTCTCGCTCTCACTCTCACTCTCGCTCTCTCTCTCTCTCACTCTCTCTCTCTCTCTCTCTCACTCTCTATCGCTCTCTCTCTCTCTCTCTCTCCCCCCATGTGTATCCGTGTATCCTCGTTTGATATTGGCTCCATCGTATATCAAGTCCATTTTGGAAGAGGACCAGAGCGCTAGCTGCAGTAGCAGCTCCAGTCGACGCCGGCAGAATAAACTTCATCTTTTAATTCAACAAATCATTCTCCTCTCCATCAGGAGATTAGCTGGATTCTCAGCAGCTTTGTCTGAGCTACACGCTCTCCACTTCCACTTCCACTTGCTCCGAACGCCGACCAGAAAAACCCTCCACTCTGCAAGCCCTGCGGCTCAATCAGGCTTATCATCGTGACTCTACACTTTTGTTGTTTTTCTTCCGACAGTTTTTCACCCTTCCCTTTTCTTTCCTACCCTCCTTCTCCTCCTCCTCCTTCACCCTCTTTTTCTACACCCTTCTCTCTGTATTTCTTTCTTCTTAAGAAGTTTTTTTTCACAGTCGTGGCTCAGTGTATGAGCTGTGAGCCGAGGGCCCCCTTTGCGTGTTTTTTGCTTTAATGCTCGAGTTAGTTAACTTGACCCGGCTTTGGAATTTATGGTGTTTGTTTTCAGTTAGCGTAGCAGGCGCTAATTGAAGCTCAAACAAGCATCTAATCTAAAGAGCCTTGCAGGGCCAGGCAGAGGCTGCAGCTTACTTACTCTGGAGGCTTTTTCACTCTGCGCGTGTGTGTTTGTGTGTGTGTGTGTGTCTGTCTGTCTGCCTATCTGTGTGGGTTGCTTTAGTGTGTGGTGTGAGTCTGTGTGTGGGTTGCTTTAGCTTGCGTGC
>NC_085869.1:30368210-30375710 GCF_034702125.1 Engraulis encrasicolus | reverse complement strand
GGGAGAGAGAGCGAGAAAGGAGAGAGAGCGAGAGAGAGAGAAAGAGAGGGAGAGAAAGAGAACGAGAGAGAGAGAGAGAGAGAGAGAGGGGAGATGGCAAATCTCAGAGGCAGTGCAGCAGTAGAGAGGTGTGAAGGGGTTAAGCGTCGAGTGGGGAGAGTACGGCAGGCCGGCTGTGGCTGAGTGTAAACAGCCTCCATCCATCACCAGCGCCGCCTCTACGGAGCTCAGCAAAATCCCATCAAGGCCCCAAAAACATTAAAAATGAGAGGCAGTATTAATCAAGCTCAGAGAGGAGCAGGAAGGAGAAAGAGAGAAATACGTTGCGCCGGTCTCACAAGCACAAAAATGTTACAGCACTGTCTGTACTCTCTGAGAGCCTGCAGGGTTGTCTGCGATTCTCACTAGACTCCTGAGTGGCGTTCATTTGTGAACCTTCTAATGATGATGATGAGCACGACGGGCATTATTAATCAAGGTCAGAGGAAAGGAACAGCAGCAAATAGAAATGCCACAATGCTGCCTGTGCTCCCTTACAGGGCTGTCTGCATTTCTCACAGACTAAGACATTCATCATCACCGTCGTCATCATCATCATCATCATCATCATCATCATCATCATCATCATCATCTTCTTCTTTTGTATGTTCAGTGACAGGAGATATTATAACGTCCTAAATGTGTCTACTTGACTAGATCTCCTGAAGTAAGTGTGTGTGTGTGTGTGTGTGTGTGTGTGTGTGTGTGTGTGTGTGTGTGTGTGTGTGTGTGTGTGTGTGTGTGTGTGTGTGTGTGTGTGTGTGTGTGTGTGTGTGTGTGTGTGTGTGCGTGCGTGCGTGCGTGCGTGCGTGCGTGCGTGCGTGCGTGCGTGCGTGCGTGCGTGCGTGCGTGCGTGCGTGCGTGCGTGCGTGCGTGTGTGTATTCTACACAGAGGTCTGGAAACTCAGGTGTGCTTTACTCCTGCAGGAATGCACTGTAGAGCATGACCCCCACCTGTCTGGCGAGGTTAAACTGCTCTTTCATCATGTCTTGTGTCAGGCCGCAAACATGGCAGTCCCGGGCCCAGGAAGAAGGGGGGGCCCAGAATTGGGTCCTCATTACATTGTATGTATAGGGTGGGGGGCCCTTTCGGATTACTTTGTCCTGCGTCCGGCTGAAGTAGTCAGCAGCCCTGTGTTGTGTGCCATCACTGTGTGAGGCAGTGCTTTTAGACGGCCTTTCTTAGAAAGAGGCCCGGTAACCTGAGGCTAAATCTCAGGGACTCAAATCCCCTCGCCGCTGCCCTGACCCGACACCTGAAATCTGGTTATGTTTTGACTTCCTCTTTGAGACTGGGTGTGTGTGTGTGTGTGTGTGTGTGTGTGTGTGTGTGTGTGTGTGTGTGTGTGTGTGTGTGTGTGTGTGTGTGTGTGTGTGTGTGTGTGTGTGTGTGTGTGTGTGTGTGTGTGTGTGTGTGTGTGTGTGTGTGTGAGATTCTCACAACTGTTACGGCAGCCTCTCAGACTACACAATGAAAGAGTGGCAGCCATTGAAGCCTTCACTCCTGCCTGCAGTACCAATCATGGAAGTACTTATGCATTGGTGGACAGGGCAGTGTGTGGATGGAATATGTGTGTGCGTGCATGCGTGTGTGTGTGTTTATGTTTGTGTTTGGGGCATTGGAGTGTTAGTCCAACACCTGCTCAGGTAGAGAGAACGGCACAGCAGGATGCAAAGCACAAACGCTCTCTCTGACAGCAGGTGAATGACACAGTGACGGCTGAATAACAATGTCACACAATGCACTCAGGTGGGCTAGTTTGTAAGGCAACGTTGGCAAGTGTGTGAGTGTGTTTATGTGTCTATTGTGCGTATTAAGTGCGTGTTTCTCTTTTTTCTTTTTTTGTATCGTCATAAGGACTAGGGGTGGGTATTGGCAAAGGGTTCACGATTCGATGCGCATCACGATACACATGCCATGATGCGATTCTATCACGATGCATTGCGATTCATGTACTACTGTGATGCATTGCGATATTTACTTCAGTAAATGTGTAAAATACAGCTTATTTGTCAGTTGCTGTGTCGCTTTCTTAAGTCAGTTCATTCTATTTAAGCATTCTATCATCTGGGAGAGAGCTTACATCACAACAGAAATATTACCTATTCTCTACTGAACAAAATAACCTGTGGCAAATCGAATTTTATTGTTATCAAATAATCAATTGTCATGACTCCATGCAGTATATTGAGAAAATAAGTATAACGATACCTTGTCATGAATCGATGCATTGCATCGTGAGAGTAAGTATCGCGATGCATCGATGCAACGATTATTTTGCACACCCCTAATAAGGACCCCCCTCGAAAACGAGATGCCACATCTCAAGGGGTTATCCTCGAAATGAATTAATTAGAAACAAACAAACAAACAAACAAACCCAGGTGTTTTTGCTGGATTTTGTTTCCCGCATTTTGTGTTTACATTGTGTTGATTGTAATGAGCTCTTTGGCTTGATGAGAGCAGGGTTCAACGGGGGGCAAATAGGACCAACCTGTGTGACTTACAGAACAACTAATTATGCATGTGCGTGAGTGTGTGTGCGTGAGTGTGTGTGCGCGCGCGTGCGTGCATTTGTGTGTGCATATGGGACTGGGGAAATCAAGCAGGTGTGTGTAAACATATCTTGAATGTTGCTGTTTGATGTTCATTTAGGTTGACTTCACGGCTCCAAGTTTTTGCCCAAACACTTCAAACACCCCTCCTAATTGCTTGCTTTCGAAGTAAACCTGTGATCATTTAAACGAGTAAACATTAAACAACATTAAAAGACGTGAGGTTAACCACATGATCTCGCTCTCTCTCTCTCTCTCTCTCTCTCTCTCTCTCTCTCTCTCTCTCTCTCTCTCTCTCTCTCTCTCTTCCAGGGGCCCCTTCAGTGTGGTGCGGCGATGTATCAACAGAGAGACGGGCCAGCAGTTTGCCGTGAAGATCGTGGACGTGGCAAAGTTCACCTCCAGCCCAGGACTCAGCACAGAAGGTAGGAGAAGGAAGCGTGTGTGAGCGTGCGTGCTTGTGTGCTAAGTGTGTATTAATGCAGTGTTTCCCAACCAGGGGTACGTGTACCACTAGGGGCACGCGAACACATTGCAGGGGGTACTTGGAAATATGTAATTTTATCAAATACATGTAGCTTAGTTACATTGGGATAGAGTAAGCGGTATAGAAATTGACTTAGGGGGTGCTCATGGCACAACGAAAAGGCTTGGGGGTACACAAAAAAAAACAAAAAAAGTTGGGAAATACCTTATTAATGGACGGGTGTGGGCATGGGCAGGGCTGGATGAAGGTGGCTTGGGATTCCCCTTTTTTTCCCATTTGGCCAATTAGGGGCCCATTGGCAGGTGGGGGTCCCCAGCCATATCAGCCATATAGCATTGATCCGGCCCTGGGTTTGGGTGATGTGTATGGTGATGGTGATGGAAGGGAGGTTGAACTAAGCTGACACTGTTTTACTGTCTACTGCACCTGCCTGATTGTCTGGTCATGGTGCTTTAGGCAGGTTTCTCAGGGTGGTCCATAATGTATGCATTCCCCCTCCAGTCCGTCAAGTCTGCTTCTGGGTGTCAGTGTTAATGAAATGACAAGTGACACGCTCAGCCATGCAGCACTATAACAGGCTGGCAAGTGAAAAGGCCTTTTTTGTCCCCAAAAATGCTCCCTCACCATATTCAACACCTATGCATTTTTCTAGGACTAAAGGAGATGTCAGTTATCTGACAAAACCAGTGGACTACTTGCGGTATGAGGAGGCTCCTGCAAGAAAAGTCTCGCGTCACCTCCATTTGTGTCGGGCTGGGGAAAAAACTGCTGACTCACATGAAGTCAGAGCTAGTACATTATGGATTATGTCCAGCAAGCTTCCTCAAAGCGGCATCAAGTAATGCGCGCGTGTGTGTGTGTGTGTGTGTGTGTGTGTGTGTGTGTGTGTGTGTGTGTGTGTGTGTGTGTGTGTGCGTGCGTGCGTGCGTGCGTGCGTGCGTGCGTGCGTGCGTGCGTGCGTGCGTGCGTGCGCGCGTGCATTTGTTTGCGTGCGCGCGTGCATTTGTTTGCGTGCGCGCATGTGTGTGTTTCTGTGCGTGCGCGAGTGCATGTCTGAGTGTGCGTGTGCGTGTATGAATGCATGCATGCCTTTGCTTTCCGCTCATTCACCAATGAGGAGTCCTGTTCAGTGCATGCCTGTCCAGCCCCTGGCGTGGACACTAAGGAGGCTGGACAGAGCTGCTGAGCCTACAGTCCTACAGTGTCAGGGAGGCGGTAGGAGGGAAACAGCCAAGCAGTAGTGACCTTGAGGAGCTGTGTGTGTGTGGAGGCAGCCTGCCTGCAGGAAACGCTCTCGCACGCTGCGGTCGGAAGTGGAGGAATTAAACAGGCCCCTGGGGAATCTGTAATAGCTGCCATGTAGCAAATAGAGGAGGAGGTGGAGAAGGAGGAGGAGGAGGAATAGAAGAGTAGGAGGAGAGGAAGAAGAAGAGAAGGGAGAAAGGAGAAGGGGACGAAGAAGAAGAGGAGGAGGAGGTAGCAGAGAAGACAAGGAGGCGTAAAGGTGGAGGAGGTGGAGAAGGATGAGGAATAGAAGAGTAGGGGAGGAAGAGGAGGGGGAAGAGGAGGAGGAGGACGAATAGATGAGGAAGAACAGAAGAGGAGGAGGAAGAAGAGAAGACAAGGAGGAGTAAAGGTGGAGGAGGTGGAGAAGGATGAGGAATAGAAGAGTAGGGGAGGAAGAGGAGGAGGAGGAATAGATGAGGAAGAACAGAAGAGGAGGAGGAAGAAGAATATGTGCAGGAGGAAGAGGAATATAGCAGTAGGAGGTGAATCGAGGAGGAAGAGTGCTCTCCCAGGATGGACTAAACTGCCTTCACACCCGCTGCTTTTTATTTAATGTCTAATGTTCTTCAGGGCTGTGCTTTACTGTACAGCAAGTAGGAGAAGGAGGAGAGAAGGAGGAGGTGGTGGAGGTGAATAGAGGATGGAATGTGCTTTACTGTGCAGCCAGTGGTTCTCAGGCCTTTCCGTTCAAAACCCCGCTGAGCCCTTGACTTATTAAATAAACCATTGGTGGCTCATTAAGACATTCAAACTGGACCTAGTGTGCTAGTAGCAACATCAGATGGGAAGACATGCAAGGGCATATTAGCTATTAGTAAAGCATGAATCAGATTACTTTGCTAGCATTTTATCTCTTTAACTAATTCAGGGTACTCCTTCCCTTGCTCAATCTTCTCTTTCATTCACCTACGCAAGTGGAAACTCAGAACGGTTAGGTAAATAAATTCTAAACGATTGGCTGTAAGGAAGCCGCTTTTAGATCTCAAAAGGCATTTACAGGTTGATGCTGGTTCCTGAATCTAACCACCTTATGTGCTGGTATCACAAATACACTATTTTCTGGTAGACGAAGATTAATCATAGCACGCGTCACCAGTGCAAAAGACTGTGATGAAGCCCGGTCTCCCTAGGGGTTTGTGATTCTCTCCTTCTTTTTCTGTGGCGTTTAGTGGGGGCATGCATACAACGTGTACTACTGCCATCTACAGCTCTAAGGGAACTCCATTCATTCTCAACCTCCACTGGTCTCCTAAAGGGGCGTACACCGTACGTCACATGGATCCTGGAAAATTACCCTCATGAATCGTCTCTACCTTATCAATTGTCTCTGGTTTCACTATTTTTTTAACCATACCCTCTCACACCATGGGGTGGGGTGACATGATGATATGGAAGCAGTCGGGTGACATTTAAATAGGAAATGGCCATGGAAAAGAAGGAGTCTGGTCACACACCACCACGCGCACTATCTCTGTGTTGTCACCAGAGCAGCATAATCATGTTAGCTGCTCTGTTTTTCTTCTAGGTGACGGAGGCCCGAGCCGGGGCTAGCGGCGTCAGGTGCGTTAGCAGAGGCGCATCTTGTCAGCAGGCTAGGCAGGCAGCCGCTTTGGGGCCCCCAAGCCACTAGATGATGAACAACAACAACTCACACATTAAACTACAGTAGCAGCAATATGTTTTGAATGCTCAATCCTTTTAATTTTCACTTGGGGCCCCAACTGTCCCTAGTATCACCTCTGCCGTTAGTGTAGTGAAAGGAGAATTAACTTGGCGCCAAGATTTTTATTTGGTGTGGTCAGATGGGGCTGGTACCATTAGGTGTGTTTGTATGCGTTAGCAGTAGTAGCTTACGGTAGCGTTAGCTTGAACTAACTTGTGCTTGCGCCATTGGGTTGCATGTCATGGTCCGACAGCCCATTAGTCCAATTATTGACCACTGAGTACGTATTTGTCTTATAAAGAAGAGGCCCATTAGTCCACATCCCATTAGTCCGACAACACACGTTAAAACTATGCCCAAACCAAGACATTCCTAACCCTAACCGTCAGTAAAGGCATGTTTTTGTGCTTGTATTTTTTGTCTGAAAAGACGGGCCCACATGTTGGCTACCTACTCCTGTAGACTTAGCGTTGCGCACATCTGTCGGACTAATGGGATGTCAGACGAATGGGATTCTTGTTGTGCTCCTCTATAGCTTATTGTCTGACATATAGGGCTTGGCGATATGGAAAAAAACTATATCACGATATGGATTACATTATATCACGATAGCGATGTATATCACAATATAGCACAATTACATACGTTACATACGTTGTCGCAAAACAACCTTTCTTTAAAATGGATCTTTTTATTGTGATTTTTACAGTTACATGAACTTATAGTGTGTATTGTGACAACTTAAAATGTAATTAAATGATATTCAGTTGTATACAACTGATAAAATTACTATCACGATATAAACGATATAGGAGAAAGGTCACGATATACACTTTTATATCACGATAACGATATATATCGTCATATTGCCCAGCCCTACTGACATATAGGCTGTCTGACCAATAGGCTGTAGGGCCAATGGGCTGACCCCCGCGCCATTGTCAGGCAGTGCGATGACTCTGACTCTGATATGAGGGAGATTGTACTGGTGAGTGGAGCAGAAGCTAAAAAAGAAATGAGAGAGTCATGCATACTCTTCTGCCTCATCCCACATAAGAGGGCAGAAGAGAAAGGCGGCCACTGCTGATTTCTCAAGTACTGCTCCCAGAAGCTATTCAGAGAGCTTATCTCAAAGTGCACACACACACACACACGCACGCACGCACACACTCTCATACACACACAGTCGCAAACTCGCAGTTACTCAAACACACATATCCAGACATACACACACACACACACACTCACACACAAAGACAAAGACACACATGCGCGCGCATACACACACACACACACACACACACACACACACGTACGCACGCACATTCACACACACACACACACGCACGCACGCACACAGTCAGTCAAATACACACACAGATGTGAGAGGGCTGCGAAGGGTCTTCTGCTGGCCTGGATAAGATGGCGATAGGACGGAGGGATGAAAGCAGCGTAAATGATGAGATGG
>NC_085869.1:30360710-30363210 GCF_034702125.1 Engraulis encrasicolus | reverse complement strand
GCCAACTGCACCTGTGATTAAAACACACACACAGGCACACACACACACACACACACACACACACACACACACACACACACACACACACACACACACACACACACACACACACACACACACACACACACACACACACACACACACACACACACAGGCACATGCATGAATACACGCACACAGACACACACACACACACACACACAGGCACATGCATACTCACACATACATGCACTTTCACACACGCAGGCACAAGCATACTCACACACACGCGCACACACACGCATGCGCACACACACGCACGCACATACATGCAGAAATATGCACACATAGCCTACACACTTACATGCACACACGCTCGAATACACACACTCACACAAACAAATTGTGCGTGTGCACACTTACACACACTTTTACGTGAAACATTTGAACACACAGCGCAGCCGCACACTCATTCATACCCAAATAACACACACACACACACACACACACACACACACACACACACACACACACACACACACACGCACACACACACACACACGCACACACACACGCATGCACAGACACACATCATGCCCGCCCACTGAATTTTAAAACTAATGAAGGAATTACACTCTGTTTCATGGTCTGCAGGGTGCTCTGGAGCTCATGCTGTTGTAGTTGAGTGAGAAGAAATTTCATCCTGACAGATGTGGTGATGAAACCCCTCTGTTCCAGACTGAGTCTCTCGTCTCTCGTCTCTGGGGCTGCCCAGCCTGAATTCCCCCATACTGTCTGGAAGACAAGACCCTCACCTGGGCTAGGGGGGCAGTGATGACAGAGCCAGACACAGAACGCAGGCAGACCAAGAGACCCACTCAATCTTCTTCTGGTGTAAGAGCGGCATAACCAGTTCATGTAATTGGGGTTGCATGAAACTTTTCTCTTCCAAGCTTCAGGTGTTGGGAGTACAGAAACTGGCTGAAGTAACGTTGCCATATCAGGGTTGCCATATCATATCAGAGTCCTGACAGATGTTGTGATGAAACTCCTCTCTTCCAAGCTTCAAGTGTCCTTGTCCCTGGGGTGTCCACTGACTCTGTGTGGGTGGCACAGACACCTGGCCTGGAAGAGATGAGGGGAGGTAGTGATGACGGGCCCAGACAAAGAAGCCAGACGGAGACGGCAAAGACTCCCACTCTACGTACCGTACTCCTGACTGGTTTCATCTGCAGTAGGGTGAGATTTGATTCGCGGTCGGGGTGAGGTTGTATGTGCCTTAGAAGTAGAGAAAAACTGAAGTTCTGATATTAGAAGTTGAGAGGGGGTGCTATGAAAGTTCTCTTCCAACATTGCAGCCTTTTGACTCTGAAGATGCTTACTGATTCTGCCAGGCAGACACCCAAGCCTGGAAGAGGCTGGCCTGAGGTGATAAAGATGACAGACCCAGACACAGAAGCTAGACAAAGGTACAAGAGTCAAGATTCAAGATTCTTTTCATTTGTCCCGTGGGAAATTCGTCCCGGACATACACATAGCTCCCACATAAAACACAACACATGACGCAAAAAAACCCTGTCATAGTCACACAACAAGCACAGTCATATATACCCCTGACTGGTCAGGTCAATGGCGACAGAATAATGTGGGCTTCAGGGACACAGATTGGCTGGAATAGGTTGCCCTGGCTTGGGGAGGGAGTAATGATGACAGACCTAGAGTCAGACGCCACCAGCCAGAGAGACAAACTACCATTGACTGGTCTGATCAATGGGTGATAGAGTGTGGAACAAAAGTGGGATAACAAACTGTTAAGAGACATTGTCGTATGGAGGAAAACAACCAGAGATTGTAAAAGTTGAGTGGGGACACCATGGTGTAAGTTTTGCATTTCGTACCAGTCAGATCCAAGCTCACCATTCCCTAAGCTCATCCATTCTTAATTTCCTGTCTCCTTTCATTGAGGAAAAACATGTTTCACCCCATTTGAGGTTCATCAAAGGGCTAGTGGTTGTCGCTACACTTGTACATACAACCTATTTTTTAAGGTTACCATTCTGCAGCACTGGTGACTGTGTCATCGATTTTGGTAGAGAAAGAGAGAGAGACAACTCGTAGAACCAATTGATTTCCATTGGAGTATTTCCGACAATAGAAACTGGAGTGAAACGCAGCTCAGATGAAAGACTGGACAGGCATCAGGAAACTCCCACAGAGACAGACTGCTGCTAGAGAAGGACACTGATTTGGTACCTTATTTTCTTGATTGCTCTTTGCAAAGATACTGGCGATTTCCCTTTACACCTACCACCTAGTCAAGGCGCCTTAGCAATGAAGTGCTGGTGTAAACCCTAGTACTGTAGCTCCTGCAGCACTCCCCTGGGATGTCTGTTGACGTCATCATCATGGCTGCTTGAACCAAGGGCCCAAATTTGAACCAATGGCCCAAAACTGATCTCTGGATTCGTTGACCTCATCATGGTGGATAGTAAGTAACCAAGGGCCAAAAACAAACTTTTAT
>NC_085869.1:30343210-30358210 GCF_034702125.1 Engraulis encrasicolus | reverse complement strand
CTCGCTTTTCCCTTACATGTATTTTTGGCCTGAAATGCCCCTTTACTCTTTCCGGCCTCAACTAGCATTTAACCTTACCGACCACCCAGGGACTCTGCCTTTCTGTAGCACACAGACATTTTTCCCTCTCTCTCTCTCTCTGTTATGTTATGTGTTAAGGGCCGTACACACACATCGCTACTATTTACTAGCTTCTCGCTTGCTCGCCTACTCGCTACTCTATCATGGAACGTGCGCTGAACGTTCCCGCGGCTTTAACTGCCAATGGACAGGCGAGAAGTACCGAACTCTGCTTTCCAATTGGTTACTCGCTTACTCGCCTCGCTCGAAGATGAAATATTTTCAACTCGGGATCCGCCCACATCGCATCGCTTGTACAGTACTCGCCTACTTGCCTGCTAGTCTCACTGGAACACATTGACATTCTATTGAGTAACTAGCAGCGACGTGTGTGTACGGCCCTTTAATTTTACTGTATGTTGCAGCAGATTTGTGGTTGTGCAAGACAAATTTCCTCTGGGAAAAATAAAAATAATCTTGACTCTTGAGTATATATACATGTATACATAGACGTGCACTCTTATGAGCTACCAGTATTTAGCCCATCTCCACATTTTGATTAACCGGTTAAATGATGATTATCTCTTCAGTGAGCTTCACACAGTCAGTCTTGCCAGGGACAAGACTGCTTTTGTATGTTTTCGTTTGATTTCTCTGTGGGTCTGTCAGGGAAAGTGTGTTTTTCTGTGATTGTGACTGTAAAGCTGTGAAACTGACTGTGGATTTAGAGACAGGGAGAGACAGAGAGAGTCGACAGACACAGAAAGTGATTCAATGAGAAAATGATAGAGAGTTTGAGGGAGAGGGAGAGGAGGCACACCTGTTCCTTTGTGTGGGTGTGTGTGCTAGTGTGTTTGCGCTCGTGTGTGTGCATGTGTACGTGTATGTATGTATTGTTTCCAACGTGTGTGTGTGTGTGTGTGTGTGTGTGTGTGTGTGTGTGTGTGTGTGTGTGTGTGTGTGTGTGTGTGTGTGTGCGTGTGTGTGTGTGTGCGTGTGTGAGACTGTGTGAGACTGTGTGAGACTGTGTGAGACTGTGTGAGACTGTGTGCACGCTTCACCTGATGACGCACTGGGCTGCATCACACACCATCTGCCTCCGGTTGCCGGGCGACCTGACTCATGCCGTGCCCATCTCAGGTGTCCTCTAGACAAGAGGTTGTCTGTTGCCATGGTCACAGCACCACCATTGTTTTTACATGTTCATATGTTTACATATTACTGACGAGTTGTTATTTTGATTGGAGACTACTCTACTACTCTATTTTCGCTTCTTAATTAACCCATTTAGACGTGCAGTACAACCTTTTAGACAGACTGCATGACAACACATTAGCATATTTACCTTGACCTATTCTGAATTTGACCCATTAGGTCTTAAACCTGTAGACACAACCCCTGTTGAAATGAACGGTCCCCTATGGCAATGACCAAGTCGTAATGTATTACTAAATGCCCTGTGCACTGTCATAGTAGTATTTAACCAATTACCCAGTCATAACGAATACTTAAGTAAGTATTGGTGAAAAAGGTAACAGCATGAATTCTGGAAATAAACTACTAACAATATTACACAGTGCACCTTTAAGGGGCTAATAATATTTCAGGTCATACAACAAGACGGTACGATTACTTAGGTAATCAGTACTTGTTGAGGGGTTGAGAGTAAATGCATTTGCCCTCTCACAGACCTCGTAGAGATAAAATATAGATAAAATATTGTTTTCTATTTTGATTGAGGCCAGTTCACTTTCATTGTTAATACCACAAATATGTTTGCACTTCTATAGACCTTCGCAAACAGATACATATTTTTTATCCATTTTGATTGAGGTCCATTCACTGCACAAATACCACAGATACATTTGTGCTCCCTCAGACCTGCAATTATTTTCCTATTCATTTTGTTTTGAAAGGACTGCGGTTGGTAGTCGGCGGTGCATATTTGCAGTTCAGGGCCATGGATTCTGTGTTCCCTCTTACACCCCCATGGTAGGAGTTAAATATATGGCACGTTGTTTTATTTGTGTTTTCGTTTCAAGAGTGTTTGAACAGTTTGCACCCATTATTAGTCATCACGTACACAGGAACACACAAATGCATGCAGGAACACACATACACACACGCACGCACGCACGCACGCACGCACGCACGCACGCACGCACGCACGCACGCACGCACGCACACACACACACACACACACACACACACACACACACACACACACACACACACACACACACACACACACACACACACACACACACACACACACACACACACAGACGCGTGGCCTCTCACATAAATAAACCAACACACACATTGGCACTGGCAGCTCGCCTGTGTTTGTGTCTTAATACATTCTGCCTGTCTCTTGTGTTTTACTTTCATGGGGTCTCCTTTCGTGTCTTTATTTTATAAAGTGTTCGCAGATGCATAAACACATGTTTACACTCACAGATAATGTGCACGTGCACACGCGCACGCACACACGTACACACACACACATACACACGCACACACACACACATACACACGCACACGCACACATGCACACATGCACACACGCACACACGCACACACACACACACGCAGACACACACACGCACACACACACACACACAGGATGCCTGGATTTGTACTCCGTCCTCAGTCTTTCATTCAACGACTTCCTCTCATTCTCTTGTTCTTCCATTCATGTTTTCCCGTCTTCTCTCTGGCCATCTAAGCCCGTAGCCATAGTGGCAGCAGAAGCTCTCTGCCTGTAGATATCGACCCATACCCCCTTCCTCCTCCCAAAGCACTCTGCTTATTGACGCTCTCTCGCTCTCCCCTTCGGAGAACGTCCTGAACTAGCCGAGGCCCTGCTTGATCTTTCTGTCAGCTGGACTCTTCTCTGTGTGTTTGAGTAAGCGAGAGCGACGGAGAAGGAGGGAGGGAGAGAGATTGAGTGAGGGAGACAGAGAGAGGGGGGGGGGAGTTTGAGTGAGAAAGAGAGGGAGAGAGAGAGAGAGAATGAGAGAATGAGAGAGAGAGAGAGAGAGAGAGAGAGAGAGAGAGAGAGAGAGAGAGAGAATGAGAGAGAGAGAGAGAGAGAGAGAGAGAATGAGAGAATGAGAGAGGAGAGTGAGTGTGGCAGCATGTGTCAGTGAAGACAAGAGAATGCACAGTCGGTCCGAAATATATCAAAACAAAATGGAGGAAGGGATGAAGGGAGTGTGGAGAAGGGGGGGAGAGGAAGAGTGGGGTTGAAAGCCTCTATCGATTACTAGCCCCAGTCCCTGGTGCCCTGGCTGCTGGTGCCCATGAATCTTGCCAGGGCTGCGGCATAAATGTCTGTGATGAAGTGCAATATCTCTGTCTCTCTCTCTCTCTCTGTCGCTCTCTCTCTCGCTCTCTCTCTCTCTCTCTCTCTCTCTCTCTCTCTCTCTCTCCCTTTCTCCTCCCTCTTTCACTCTGTCTCACTCTGTCCGTCTTCCTCTCTTTCTCACTCATTCATGTTCTCTCTTTCTTTATCTTTGAGTGCACTACACTACAGCATTGACTGAGTGCCAGGCGCCAGGTCATTTATAGTGCCTCGTTTTCCTCCTCCTCCTTTTCCTCCTCGTCCCTCTTTCTCTTCCTCCTCCTCCTCCTCATCCTTTCCTCCTCCTCTTCCTCTCCTACAGGGTATTTGAGCACTGAAAGACTCATTGCTCCATTCATACCAATAGTTGGAATGAATCAAGCTCTCTATTCATTACCAGAAACTGATTGAGAATTTGGCACCTTGGCATAGTAGTGTGAAGGCAGTCACACGGCGTGTGTGTGTGTGTGTGTGTGTGTGTGTGTGTGTGTGTGTGTGTGTGTGTGTGTGTGTGTGTGTGTGTGTGTGTGTGTGTGTGTGTGTGTGCGTGCGTGCGTGCGTGCGTGCGTGCGTGCGTGCGTGCGTGCGTGCGTGCGTGCGTGCGTGCGTGCGTGCGTGCGTGCGTGCGTGCGTGCGTCATACCTTGTAGGTGGTAAAAAAAAGTTTAAGTGGCGTGCGTGTGTGTGTGCCTGTGCTTGTTGGTGTGGATCACAGCTTGTTTGGTAAAGAGCTTTTCAGTTCTGATCCAGCGGGCCTTGTCAAGGATGCCACAGCAGAACACCTGTCTTGGAGTCAGCTGCTACACACACACACACACACACACACACACACACACACACACACACACACACACACACACACACACACACACACACACACACACACACACACACACACACACACACACACACACACACACACACACACACACACACACACATTCAGTGCTGTTTGAGCTCTCCACCTGCTCTGATCTGAGCACAGTCACATTGCACCCCCCACTTCACAGAACTGCCTTCCAAGTGGTCTAGCACAGTGTCAAGGGCTGTGCTACACTATGGCAAGGAATGCCTTTCCATCCAACCCACTTGCATCAGTACGAATTTATCACAATTCAGCTCAACTAAATGTGCGTCAGCAACTGTTTCAAATACTTGTGAAACTAATAAGGCAATATAGGAGAGGTAGCAGAGAAGACGATTGTCTACGGGAGAAACGGACAGCGCGACCTCAAGTTGAAGCTGTGCCACCATGCAAGATCCCTCCCTTGCAGCCTTAAGATTTGAAAACGCCTTTCAGATGAGTAGAACTTCCTCCGCTAGTAGGCTAGGTCTTATTTTATGAATTCAGAATATTTAGACTATGTTACATTTTTTAGGATTATTATCACTGTGTGTATGCTTGTGTGTGTGTGCTCTTTCTCACGTGATCTCCAGACAGCTGGCACCGTGCGGCAGCCTCCAGAGCTGGTGTGGGAAGTTTTGAGTGCTTTGACTTCATAGTTGTAATACCGTAATATAAATACATGTTGTTTTGTATTGTATTGTAATTAGACATCCTGTAGGTTACTTCACACAATGCACGTCCTCCTCACCAAAGTAGGAAATGTCCATTAGGGATTTTTAAGAATACTGTAGGCCTAATTACTGCCAAAAAGTGCTGCAAAAGAGTGCTGCTGTTACAAGCAGAAAAGCTCTTGAAACTTTGCATTTTCCGGTGTTTCCTTACCTCACCTCAATGTCTTCCTCAGGATTACCCCGATACTGCACTGTTACTGGCACCTTCACAATCATCAGACTGTGTGAATGTGTTTGTTAGAATGGGTAATATTTGAGTAAAATTTACAATAATGGAAATTGGTTGGGTATTCTGAAGAGTATACATGTAGGGTATATACATTTAGTCCACAACTCACTTACCATTGGGGTCAAATACTCCTACACTGTTGCACAAGAACTGAAAGACGCTATGAGCTGCATCCCCAGATGTGTTGTTTAGTGTGTGTGTGTGTGTGTGTGTGTGTGTGTGTGTGTGTGTGTGTGTGTGTGTGTGTGTGTGTGTGTGTGTGTGTGTGTGTGTGTGTGTGTGTGTGTGTGTGTGTGTGTGTGTGAGAGCGCGCGCATGCACATGGCATGTGCGTGTGTTTGTGTGTACACTCAGTGCTGCATCATATGCCACTGAGAAATCTTGTAGCCGTGTGTACTGTTTGTTGCTTCCCTTGCATCCTTAAAAGTGATCTCTGGGGGGCGTTTTTGTTCTCTTTCAGGGTGTGTGTGCTTTATAGTGTGTCATAGCTTGGCGTTTTTTTGATGTTCCCTGCATGTCCTGCCATGTTATTTTAAACCAATTTGGTTTACCGCTGTTTATCCAGTCTGTCTTAGTCTGTGTACCGCGCTCTGTTTACTTTGGAGATGCAGTGGACTATGTGGCCTCTGAACACTGTGTTTTGCTGATCATTCTTCTTTTGAGTTTGGCTACTTTGTGTTGTGCGTCTGTACTTTGTACCGCAGCTTCTCAGTCCTCAGTAAAAGATGTACTGGGTGGTGTTGTCCTCATTTGCCCTCTCACCAGTACTGTTGTTCAGCCAGTGTGTGTGTGAGAACGTGTGCGTGCATGCGGTTATGTGCTGTATACCCTGTGCGTTTGCATAGTGTGTGTGTGTGTGTGTGTTCATTGTGTGTGATGCTGCACAATTTGATTTGCGAACTTCAGTGTTTTTTCCACAGTCTCACACACATACACCCAGTGCTGGAGGATATGTTCCACCACCCAGCCGGTCCCTGTTGTGACTGACTGGTGCCACTGGGGCAGATCAATAGCATGGTCTGTGTCTGTAGTGTGGGACAGTTGAGGCCGATAACATGCACAGTAAAAAAAAAACACACTTACAGAGTTAATTTAACATCTTCTAGAGTGTATTTGGTACCAGAGAACTCTCTGGGTGATGAAGTAACACTGCCATTTTTAATGTGCAGCAATGGTAGAAAAAGCTGTTTTTATAGATGATGGGGGTGAAACCTATCTGTTCATACTAGATAGAGAGATGGAGGAAGATGGATGCAGTAAATTGTGAGTAGTGTGCAAAGAAATTGTAGTGTGCAAATAAATGTGTGTGAGCTTGTGTGAAATGGAGAGCACATAAAGTGTGCGATGTGTATGTGTGTGAGAGACAGACAGAGACGTGTGCGTGTGTGTGTGTGTGTGTGCGTGCATGTGCGTGCATGCATTTGTGTGTGTGTGTGTGTGTGTGTGTGTGTGTGTGTGTGTGTGTGTGTGTGTGTGTGTGTGTGTGTGTGTGTGTGTGTCTGTGTCTGTGTCTGTGTCTGTGTCTGTGTCTGTGTCTGTGTCTGTGTGTGTGTTTGTGTTTGTGTTTGTGAGCACTGCATGCAGAGCTAGGTTTGTCCACCTCATCCATCACAGGCAGTCTGGAGCGCCGAAGACATCACCCGGGAGAGGAGAGGAGAGGAAGAGTGCGGAGAGGGGGAGGAAAGAAGAAGAGAGGAGGATAGGAGAGTCAGGGAGGGGGAGCAGGGCAGAGGATGAGAAAAAGGAGGGAACCAGAGGGTTACATACCAATGCAGCACTGAACGCAATACAAACCCACAGATTAAATGTCATAAAAATAGAGAAAACCACAGCATTTCTCTTCCAAAGCGAGTTAGCGAAAATAAATGCTGTGGTCAACTGTAGAGGAGAAATATTTTGGTGTTTTTTTTTTTTAGCTCATAGCACGCCATATTTGGTTCTGTGTGTGTGAAAGCTCCCTAGTAGCAATAGTATGATGTAATGCAGTAGTGGTCTTCTGGCCCTCTGGCACCCCTAGTGGTGGACAGTGCGTCATTGCAGCCACTATAAGGGATTAACATAAATGCTAGGATATTTCGTTACAAGTTAGTTATACACTACAAGTCTGAGCTCAGACAGCAGTTTAGAGTTTTGTTCACAAATCATGTGGTAATTAAAGCACTGCACACTCAGTCATTGCAGTAACTAATACCGTAGATCAAGGTACTTGTGCAAATTTCCTGTGTTGTTGAAGTTTAACATTTTAATCTAAGTTAGTCACCAACACTCTTTTTGTCTTAGCAGTTCCAATTTGTTCCTTTGACTTGAACAATGAAGTGTTAATTAAGTACATGCCGTGTTATGTAATACAATTAAATACAATATGATGTGAACTTGCAAAGTGTTAAATGCTTCCATTCCCTTGCCACCACCGCTAAGTGTGAAAGCGTAATGATGTTAAACACAGGTAACCTTGGCACCCATCACCTTCCTCTCTGCCTCCACCACCCCCCCACCCCCACCCCTTTCCCGATCTAGTGCCCAGGGGTAAATGGAGTTGCCCCTAACTACCCCTGCTCAGTTTAGCCCTGACCCATCGATCAGTCACCCTGCTGGGGCGTGGGTGGCAGGGGCGCGGTGACGGTCACCATAGGTGCGGGTGCCACCCCCCCTGTGTCCCCGTGCCCTGCACTACAGATGGGGATGGGGAACGCTCTGATTAATGGCTACAGGAGACTGGAGAGAGGACACACACATGTGCACTGACACAGACACACACGGACACACGAATACACACACACACACACACACACACACACACACACACACACACACACACACACACACACACACACACACACACACACACACACACACACACACACACACACACACACACACACACGAACACTCTTCCTAATGAACCAATGAACCTAGTAAATCTAATTGACTTGAGGACCGACAAACATACTACACACATGCGCACAACGGTACGAGGACAATTCATAATGAATGAATTTCAAGTCAAGTCAAGTCGGCTTTATTTTCAATGCACTGGACATACAAAGAATTTGATTGAATTTATGTCTAAGCCTCTTGTCTTTCATTGAGAGTTTGTCTCTCTCTCTGCCTTGTTTCCCTTTCATTTCTGTCTACCGTATGTGTGTGTGTGCTTCTGTGTTTCACATGCACCTACATGTGGAAGAATGAGCAGATGTGGTTCTAATGGGCCTCTGTGTTCTCCCAGGAGAGAGAGAGAGAGAGAGAGAGAGAGAGAGAGAGAGAGAGGGAGAGAGAGAGAGAGAGAGGAGAGAGAGAGAGAGAGAGAGAGAGAGAGAGAGAGAGAGAGAGAGAGAGAGAGAGAGAGAGAGAGAGAGAGAGAGAGAGAGAGAGAGAGAGAGAGAGAGAGAGAGGAGTGAATATTGTTCCCCCGGCCTCTGTTGAGGTTTGTGGTTGGACTGATTTCCCCAGGGTTTATCAGACGTCATGTTTGAAAATACCTTTTGGTGGATTGCTGAGAAGCCCTGAGCACTGGAAAACAGAAACACACGTAGTTTGAAGTACACCACTAGCGCGCCCATTGGCACACATACTGTACACATACAGTAAATACATACATACATGCATACTTATGGTTATGCATACAAGTGTCCAAAAGTGTATGCGTGTGCTGCCAGTATCATAAAACCATCAAGTGCTGCGGCATCAGCTGGAAATGCAGAAAGACACATTGATGCAAACAGTCTCTCTCTCTCTCTCTCTCTCTCTCTCTCTCTCTCTCTCTCTCTCTCTCTCTCTCTCTCTCTCTCTCTCTCTCTCTCTCTCTCTCTCTCTCTCTCTCTCTCTCTCTCTCTCTCTGGATGTGTAGTGCGTGTGTGTGTGTGTGCGTGTGCGTGCGTGCGTCTGTCTGTGTGTGTGTGTGTGTGTGTGTGTGTGTGTGCGTCTGTGTGTGTGTGTGTGCGTCTGTGTTATGATGGTGTGTCCCACTCAGCTGGAGGAACCAAGGAGCTCCACAGGGAGCCCAGCTGTTAACCACCTCTCACCTGCTTCGCACGCCACCACAGTCTACAGTGTGTGCGTGTCTGTGTATGCATATACGTGTGTGTGTGTGTGTGTGTGTGTGTGTGTGTGTGTGCGTGTGTGTGTGCGTGTGTGTGTGCGTGTGTGTGTGTGTGTGTGTGTGTGTGTGTGTGTGTGTGTGTGTGTGTGTGTGTGTGTGTGTGTGTGTGTGTGTGTGTGTGTGTGTGTGTGCGCATGCACATGTGCTTGTGTGCGCTTGTTTGTGTGCTTGTGAATGTGTTTAGGTACAGTATGTACCTGTGCATGTGCGTGGATAATGCTTAGTTTAAGAATGCCTAACCTCGGTCTACAGCAAGAAACAAGTAGAATATTACAAGTATGTAGAGCCATCATGTTTTTGCATCTTTTCCACGATGCCTCCTTCATACGCCGTTTCCTCCACGTCAATATGGCGGACTGATGATATTAACGCAAAAATTCTCGCATGTATGACTTAGTAGACGCACTTGTTTCTGTGTGCATGTGTGTGTGTTAGGTTTGAGGTTTGTTTGTCCGGACCATATGGGAGTCTGTTCTCCCAGCATGCCTCTCTGCGGCTGACCAGAGCAGCACACAGCTCACCCATCTTTCCATCTCGCTATTCCTCTCTCTCTCTTCCATCTCTCTATTCCTCTCTCTCTCTTCCATCTCTCTATTCCTCTCTCTCTCTTCCATCTCTCTATTCCTCTCTCTCTCTTCCATCTCTCTATTCCTCTCTCTCTCTTCCTTCCTCCTACCATCTCGTTCTCCCTTCCTCCATGCCCGTCACCCAGTGTCTGTCTTTCTCTCTCTCTCTCTCTCTCTCTCTCTCTCTCTCTCTCTCTCTCTCTCTCTCTCTCTCTCTCTCTCTCTCTCTCTCTCTCTCTCTCTCTCTCTCTCTCTCTATCTATCTAACCATCCCTCCCTCAGTCTCTCTCTTTCTATTTCAACCTCACTCTCTCTTCATCTTACTCCTCCTCTCGTCCCTTTAATATTTCTCCATACATTTCTTTAATCTCATCCAACTGTTTCCTTCCCTCGTTTACATCGGTCTCTCTGTTGCGCTCCATGTTGTTTTCTTTCCCCTCCCTTTTTCTGTCTTCTTCATATTTTTATTCATCCCCTCCATCTCTTCCTGTGTCTCTCTTGCGCAAAAATAATTTAGTATTTATGTACACCTTGAGTATTGGTTGTAGATTTATGGTAGCCTAACTCTGACTACTTCTACATAGCTTCATGAGCTCTAGAACTGCCATGCAGCCGAATCAATCAGGCTCACAGGATTTTCAAAGACGTGACATAGTCAACGTTTAAATTCAGACAACAATGGCCGCTCGTATAGGCTCACTCATCGACATTGGCTCTGTTATTCAAACTAAACTTAATATTCGAATCTGTGAGAAGTTAAAGTAGCACCTCATTTTAAAAAAAATGTCAGAAAAGTGTTTTTGATAAAACCACACCTTCGGAGACCTACGCATATGGGGTATAGCTCCAGATAAATTTCCGTGGAGCAAGGCGAAACTCATTCATCTGGGTGAGATTCAGGTTAGGTTGAGTTCTTCCATACATGCTTCATGCTCTATCCTTTCTGCTGTCTGACAATCAGATCATTCTGAGGCGCCACCACGCAGGAGGTGTGAAAGACAACAGGCACGCCCCCATCATCATGACTACCCGCTAACTAATGGAAATATCGTTAGCATTGCTCTCAGGTTAGCATCTCACCCTCACCCCTCAGCCAGCCAGCTACAAGTAGAAAGTTGTCGAATGCTATTAGCATTTTGCTTTTCTGTGTGTGCTTTAGCAAGATTTAGCGTCTGTGGCAATATGGTGGTGATGGGCATGCCAGAGGAGAAGAATTAGCAAGTGTCTGCCTCATAAACAACACCCCACCCAACACACACACGCACACTTTCTCTCTCTCCCTCTCGCCCTCCCTCTCCCTGCAGCCCATATGGGCATTGACATTTAATTATGCGTCGCCGCCACCCCTGCTACGCTACTCGACTCTCCCAGGGAGGGGAAAAGCACCATCCGTCCCCATCGCCGCTAACCGTAGCCAGATAAGTGTCTACCTCCAGGCTGTTGCTACATGCTCCTAATGCCATTTAATGACTGTTGGCTGGAGATTATGAAACCTCAAAAGGCTTGTTGTCAGCCAGTTCGCCGTTCACACTCTCACTTTATAGTAAGAAAAGAGATGATATTTTTTTCTAACGCAGTACAGAGGGGACTTGATTTGCTTCCCCGTTATGCTTATTTGCATCCCGCTGCCTGGCTTTCTCTCTCTCTCTCTCTCTCTCTCTCTCTCTCTCTCTCTCTCTCTCTCTCTCTCTCTCTCTCTCTCTCTCTCTCTCTCTCTCTCTCTCTCTCTCTCTCTCTCTCACTCTCACTCTCACTCTCATTCTTTCTCTGTTTTTCTGTTATTCTGTCTTTCTCCCTCTCTCCATCTCATGGTGTATATCTGTCTCTCTCCGTCTCACCCTTCCCTATCTCTTCCTCTCTCTCTCTATCTCTCTCCCTCCCCTGCTCGTCATTTTCCCGCTTTCCTTCCTTCCCTATTTTTCTCTTGTCTCACCCCAGTTGTATATCCAATTCCACTTATGCCTTCCCCAAGAGGGACGGACAGACAAAGGCCACACCTGACAGGAACACGATATGATATATTTACAGTCCATGAAAAGGAGTGACTGCAAAAAGAGCAAGAGGAGGGATAGAGGGAGGGAGGGAATGGGAGAGCTGAAGAGAGAGAGAGAGAGAGAAGGAGAGAGAGAGAGACAGAGAGTGGCATTCAGCGACAGAGTGATGGGTAGAAGGGTAGAGCAGGACAATAAAAATGTATTTGTCGAAGTACGCATGTGTAGCAGAGAGTGTGTCATTGTGTGTGTATGTGCGTGCGCGTGCCGTGCATGGATGCGTTTGTGCGTGCATGCACAAGACATATTTGGTGTGCTGCCAATGTCAGGGTACGTTTGTGCGTGCGTGTGTTTGTACTGTGTGCATGCGTGTGTGCGTGCGTGAGTGCATGCGCGTGCGTGTGTGTGTGTGTGTGTGTGGAGGCCTACAGTACAGAAAGAGATCAGTGGGGTGTGTACTGAGGAGTTCTGACAGGTCTGGGCCGACCTCAAAGCCTGCTAGACACTCTCTGGCACCAAGCTCCGGAAGCCTCCAGCCAAACACTCGCACGCACGCACGCACGAACGCACCCACGCACGCACGCACGCATGCACACACACACGCACGCACGCACACACATGTACAGTACAAACACACACACATGTACAGTATAAACACACATACACACACAGATGCCACCCCACACAGACGCTGCACACACACACGAACACAAGAGCACACACAAACCTCTGTTCCTATATTCCTATATATTTCCTATATATCACAAACTGTTCCTATATTATGTATAACACAAACACACATACACACACACACACACACACACACACACACACACACACACACACACACACATTCACATTCACATTCACACTCACACTCACACACAGACAAACAAGCTCGTGCAGACTCCCAAATCAGCCAGCTCCACAGATAGGTAGTAAGTGCCTCAGGGCAAGCAGACAGAACATGACAGAACTCACATAGAGAGCGACAAACTCTTGCATGAGGTCAGCTGGCCGAGAAGCCAGACGCCACTTTACCACTGCACTACAGCAACTTCACCTGAGGTTTAGAAGAAGTCAATACAGAGTCCAGACAAAGGGGTTAGTTGTTCCGGGCCCTGGAAGTATGTAGGGGCCCAGATTTATGTCGTCATAACATTGTTTGTATTGGATCAGACAGCCTTTTTGAGGTGACTTGAGATGACCGGCTGTCAGTGGCCCTGACAATACCCACATTTCCCCCCTAAAAGGGAGGAGTTCCCGATTTTCCGGGAGCTCAGAAAGTACTTGCATTGCTCTTGACCTGACTAGTAGCAACGCTTGGAAGGAACTTGAACTTAGAGATCTCTCCCCCCCGGCTAACTTTTATTTTGACAGGCCCCATACGGCAAGCTGAAGCTGGTGCAAGACCCGGGCTGACCTCACATCAGTGAGCTTGTGTTAGTGAGTCCACGGCCCGGTCAAAGAATGCTGCGGGGCCTGTAGTGCGGCTACCTGACAGTGAAGCCAGCAGTGAAGGTCTAGCATAAAGGGAATTTAGAGCTTGGTGTGTGTGTCTGCTTGTGTGTGTGTGTTTGTCTGTCGGACATTGTACAGCTTGTGTCAAGCAGTCTATTTAGCTTTTTCTTTGAAGTTATATAGTTCACAAGAAATATGGGCATATACAGAAATGTGTAAGAATAGTAATGATAGTAGTAGTTGTTGTCGTTGTGATCATAGTAGGAGCAGCTGCATTATTAGTAGTAGTAGTAATGGCGGTAGTAGTAGTGGTAGTAAAAATGGTAGTAGTAATAGTGGTAGTATTAGTAGTAGTAACCACGGTAGTAGTAGTGGTAGTAAAAATGGTAATAGTAGTAGTAGTAGTAGCAATAGTAGCAGTAGTGGTAGTAGTAGTGGTATTAATAGCAGCAGCAGCAGTAGTCGTGGTAGTAACCACAGTAGTAGTAGTAGTGTGTTTAGAGGCGAGTTGTGCAGGGGTAAAAGTTCTTCTTGAAGTGGGGGTGAGGGCCAGGACAGCTCTGTTCTGCTCAGCTCTGTAGTGTAGTGTGGTGCAGGGAGCTGTTCATTAGGCTGTCTCCACACTGGACCTGTTCCCTGGGCCTGTTCCCGTCCAGTCTGTAAGTCTGTCTGGCCGCCTTCCTCCAGTAGCCTGCATAGCTGGCCTCCCTTTGGATGGCCCCATTCTGTCTGAGATCAGACTTATGCATGCACACGCACGCACACACACACACACACACACACACACACACACACACACACACACACACACACACACACACACACACACACACACACACACACACACACACACACACACACACACACACACACACACACAATTTTGGACAAGACTATACTTCACAGTCCACATACACAAACACTCCACGTTCGGTTGCTCCCACTCCACCCAAAGCTTCTTCTCTCACAAAGTTTTTATGGCAACATTGATAAACGTGCTGAACCTTTGGTGAGTGTCCCGGGATGCTTATCCTAGTCAAACTGACCTGCTATGGTGACACGACTGAGTCTGAGCCTGAGTTTTTCCCTCATCGCAGAAGTCTTAGAGAGAGAAAGGGGTGTAAAGGAGGAGAGAAGAAACAAAGTGATGAGGGAGAGGAAGGTGAAAAGAGAGTACCGGCAGGTATTGACTCTGTGCTCTAGGGCAGTGGTTCTTAACCTGGGGTGCGGGCACCCCCTGGGGGTGCGCCAGAGATTTCAGGGGGTGCGCAGAATTTTCCAAAATTCTGCTTGCGAACATTATAATTAGGCCAACTCAAGACCAAATTAAAAAATGTTTTGGTCCCCTGTAAAGTGATTAAGGTATTGATTAATGTCTCAAGCAAGAATCATTGTAATTAATCACTTAAATCAGTTTTTAGTGCGTATACACGTGTAGACGTTTGGGTAAGGGGGTGCGTTAAGAAAAAAGGTTAAGAACCACTGCTCTAGGGGCTTATGTGCCTTTGTCTTTTACTGTAGGATTTTTTTATTTTACATTTTGTTGAGTTGTGATGTGACCCACAACTATCCACCAAGGCCACATATTATGATGTCCAATGGTGCCTGGCTTGCTTTCCTGTTTCAGGATTGTCCTGTCTAAATACCCAGTGAGGCCTGGCAGTTCGCTCA
>NC_085869.1:30330710-30333210 GCF_034702125.1 Engraulis encrasicolus | reverse complement strand
CACACACACACAAACACACAAAAACACACACACACACACACACACACACACACACACACACACACACACACACACACACACACACACACACACACACACACACACACACCACCACCACCACATGCACACACACACACCCACACACACACACACACACACACACACACACACACACACACACACACACACACACACACACACACACACACACACACACACACACACACACACACACACACACACACTTACTCATACCATATGAAGTGATGCGCTGAAGTAGGGCAGCATTTGTCACTCACACTTGTGCTCAAATGTCAGACCTTTGCACAGGGTTTGAATGTGTCACTCATCACCATATCTTCAAAACAAGTGACCCATGTGTCACTAACATCACACAGTGGTGACAGAGGGAGGTTAGTGTGTAGATCGAGCACTGCTGTTGATGTCTTGTCATATCACTGAAGCAGGTAAAGGCCCGCACATCCAAGCGCCTGACCTGGGAGCCGGACCGCAACAGCACAATAATACTAGTTATAACTAAAATATCTTGGTTGAAGCAGACGTTGTCATTAGGTGTTAGTCTTTTTTTGTTGATGTCATGTCACCCATCACAGGGCTGTTTTAAAAGATTCTTAGGGCCTCCACACACACTGGTTCCGACGATTTCATTTAACCCTCCACACTGGCGCAGGCATGCTATAACAAGGAATGGCCAATTTCATCACAGCAGAGCATGGATAATCAATGGGAGGCTCCGACACAATAGTGCTCTCCCCTAATCGCCAGCCAACATCCATTGGCGCCGGTGTGCGGGGTTGACATTGGCGCCGGTGTGCGGGGTTGTATTGAAAACGGTGAAATCAAACTTTGACAGAGAAGTGCTCTGCACTTTGTCGGAACCGGTGTGCGGAGGTTCTTATTCATAGGTGGTGCTGGGCAAGAGGTGGCGTCATCCCGTGTCTGGAACTCATAATCAGGTTTTGCGCTGTGCTGTCATGGGTGAGCGGTTAGGGCGTCAGACTTGCATCCCAGAGGTTGCCGGTTCGACTCCCGACCCGCCAGGTTGGTGGGGGGAGTAATCAACCAGTGCTCTCCCCCATCCTCCTCCATGACTGAGGTACCCTGAGCATGGTACCGTCCCACCGCACTGCTCCCCATGGGGCACCACTGAGGGCTGCCCCCTTGCACGGGTGAGGCATAAATGCAATTTCGTTGTGTGCAGTGTGCAGTGTTCACTTGTGTGCTGTGGAGTGCTGTGTCACAATGACAATGGGAGTTGAAGTTTCCCAATGGGCTTTCACTGTCAAAACAGACTGACAGACAAGCAGATGAAACGTCTTCAAGTTGCCTACAACTGAACTCCTTCGATCAGCACAGAAGCTGAATTTTGAGTTTGTGATGTAGGCATAGTGGATGACCTCCTCTTAGCATGGATACATTGCTCTGCATCCCCTGTCCTGCCCTGTCGTGTGTATTGATTCATTCATGTGTCCCTCAGTTAGGGTTTTCAGGCCGACCAGAATGGAGCCAGTGCCGGTGCCCGCACCAGTTACCTTCAGTACTGAAGTGCTTATCTACGAACCGCCCGTGTTCATACCGGGCTCTGAACTTTTTCAACACGTGACTGTGTTACCCGGATGTGCCTGCTGACGACCACATTGTCATCACGGTTCGCTGAGAAAAAACAAGTATTTTGCGGTTCGCATTGCAACCCAACTTTCCGGTTCGTGAACGCTAAGATGTGTGCCGTGTACATGACCGCTGGTTCGCAATTAGGTACGAGGACAGGCTCCGGCACGGTTGTCAGTCGACCTGAATGCGCCCGTGTGTGTGTACCACAGACCAATTTGTATTAATTGGTGCAAACATTGACAGTATATATTCTATTTACTGTCAATGGGTGCAAACCATTGTACCAGTGCAAACACGGTGCTTGTGCATCCTCTTTTTCAGTTCCCAATGTCCTAATTTCCCCATCTCTCTCTCTCTTTCTCTCCCTCTCTCTCTCTATCTCGCTCTCGCTCTCTCTCGCGCTCTCTCTCGCGCTCTCTCGCTCTCTCTCTCGCGCTCTCTCGCTATCGCTCTCTCTCTCTCTCTCTCTCTCTCTCTCTCTCTCTCTCTCTCTCTCTCTCTCTCTCTCTCTCTCTCTCTCTCTCTCTCTCTCTCTGGCACATTCTCATTCTCACACCATCACTGGAGATGTGCCGATCTGAGGGCGGTGGGGAAAGTCAGTCATTGACACAGCATAGCAAGAGTTGTTGAAACCTCACACTCCCCAGTATCTGTCTCTCTCGACTTCCCCTCTCTGTGCAAAACATATAGCACCTTTTGACTTTTGTTTGACACCTTTTTTTCTACACTGTGGCCTGTTGTTTTCTTACTTCTCTTGGAGCTTGTGTCACACAACAGAAAAAGAGAAAATGACTTCCGTTTGATGATTATAGCCTCAACAGATTTAGATTGAATTGTTCACTTTTACTCCAGCAGTGGCATATAATTT